>NC_089528.1:14685868-14988868 GCF_963924715.1 Thunnus thynnus
TTAGGCTTCAGCACTGGTACAAAGTGCCTGTGTGTTTATACTTAGATTGCATATTCAAGGTGGTGGCTCTCTGAGGCCCGACTGAGTGCACATAAAGCAAAGTGTTAACCGGAGCAACACTGTCAGACTGCAATGTGGCAGCAAAGACTTAGAGACAATCCTTGCAAAACATTTACTGTATCAACAATAGTATCAACAAGATTGTAGCACTTATGTTGTTGCTTTATTACTGATAAATTAACTATTTTAAAGGGGACATATCATGCACATTTCTATCTATATTTTCTGTATTATTTTGTCTATATTTTTATTCTGGGGCTCTACTGGAATATTATTGCATGATTTACAGTAAAAAAAAAACCCTCTTTATTTAGCTTATGGTCCTGTATGCAGCCCCTCAGTTTAGCCTCTGTCTGAACCAAGCCATTTTAGCTCCTGTCTCTTTAAGTCCCACCTCTAGATGAGCCCACTCTGTGATGATTGGCCAGCTCCTGGAAGCTGCCCCTTGTCAGACTTCCAGTGGCTCCAGAGGCTATGTAAACAAACAGCAGTAATAGGAGTTTCACTTCTTTTTCTCATTCTTTACTCGAAATACAGAATAATTTCAAATACATCCGTACATGATGAAGTCCGAATCGTATCCGAAATATGCAACCCATGAGCAACCTGTGAAACAACCTTTGCAACAACCTTAGCAACAAAGGCTACAGAATGGCTGATTGTGGGCATGCACTAACAATCTGATGTCATCACAAAGACGAGGTAACAGTAACTTTGCAAGCAAAGTATTCAAAGCAGGCTAAAGCTTGGGTGTTTGACTTTCAGGGAGCATTTTTACATATGTTCACCTTAAGTTTTGGACCTTTTACCATCATAACAGCATAACAATAACAGAAAATCCCAAAAAGCATGATATGTCCCCTTTAAGAGTACAGACAAAGTGAAATTATTGCATTTGTGTGGAGTATTCTGTGGCTCTAGATATTGAGTTTTACTTAACAAGGTCTATCGTTCAATGTGTATTGCGTGTGGTGTCTGCATACAATGTTTTAACCTGTCCTTTGCCTTATTAAAATGTGCATTTGTGGCTGTTATATGACAAGGAGCAAAGCTGTGAATGCAAAATTGTCTATTTGTTATTCCACTCTGCCAGGAGGTCAGGAAAAATTAAAAACACACTCACAGAAGTGCAGTGGCAACCATTCAGAATAACTATCTAATTAATTTCAGTACATACGGAGAGTGCATCTTTTGTCTGTTTCTGAAGGTTTATAATCTTTGGAGACCTTAGTCAAGGCCAAAGTGGAAATGGCTCATTTTACTCACATACATAAATGAAATCCAATCCTGCCAGTCTCCATCTGGCCTGCTTCTGTGTTTGCAACTGAGACCAAGGTTGAAAATGAAAATACAAGGACATTGCCTGAAAGATTAAAAAAATATGTGTATTGCCAAAAACTGCCGAATGCAGTAAAAAAAAAAAAAAGAACATTTACAGTACCTACCCATTCCCGCAGAGCAGACTCCCTCCTGAGGGTCTGGGGTTGGCCCAGTGGCACTCCAAATATTCGGAATACAATATGTGAATTAGAGTAAACACTTTAAAAGCAAGCAAAAAGATGGTAGAAATCACCAATAATATCACAGAACTCAGACTTATACAACCCTTTCCTGTTCATTCCCCAGCACAGCTAAGTACCCTGCTGTGCACCATCATCAGTGTTACTCTCAATGAGCCATCGTGTTTGTCAAAGGGAGTTTTTCCTTGCTACTGTTGCCAAGTGCTTGCTCATGGGGGAATGATGGGTCTCTGTAAATAGACCTGGTCTAGACCTGCTCTATATGAAAAGTGCCTTGAGATAACTACTATTATGATTTGGCACTATATAAATAAAATCGACTTGACTTAATTTTGTCACTATGAGTGACTGCCTTCACCTCACTCTAAGTCCTTTCATTCAGTGTTAATAGAGAAAAAAAAAAGATTAGTGCAGCTTTAATGTTGAAATCCTGAAAATTATATTGTTCAGGCAGTGTTTCGATATTCGCACAGACACTGTTTGACATATTGGTGTATAGTATCAAAGACTTGGTAAAAAAAGACTTATGTAAAAATGAAAGGGACCAAAAAGTACATTTCTCCCCTTAAAGGTCATACATACAAATGCTCTATTTGACCATATTCAAAATACTGATACTGAACAACAAATTGTGCATAGGCAAAAAAAACCCTCCCCTCTTCAACATGACTACACAGCTTGGTAGCACATGTTAGAGGAATGATTCTCTGTTCAGTAGTCCACTGCTTATCAACACCTCCTTCTGGTTTGCTCTGTGCTTTGTCTCACCTTTCCACCCTTATTTTCTTCAGATGACAATTGAAAACAGATTGCTTTTTGGTGCTGGCCTAATTGGGATGACATGGCTCATCAACACCTAGGCTGAGCCAATCATGTCTCTTTGGTCTAAGTGGGAAAAAAGAGTTATAACAAAAGAGAGAAGATCTTTACTAATTCCTTGGGCTTGTTGCTTGTTAAAAGGGACACGTATGTTTCATTGGTTCCTTTACCTCTGGATGCCTTCAAACACACACAAAATCCATTGTGCTGGATGTTTGAAATCTGAAATATGTTTTTCTAACTCTGTATGTAAGAAAAACTAAAAAAATACTTTCATTTCAGATATATAATAATTTGGTTGTTGTGTACCACTGACTGTTTTTTTTTCTTTTTTCTGTTTCATCCATTTTCTATACCACTTATCCTGTCTAGGGTCACAGGGGTCCTGAGCCTATCCCAGCATGTGTTGGGTGAAAAAGCAGGTGTAACCTGGCCTCCATGCTGGACGCCATTCTATCACAGAAATAACACATATAGACAGACAAACACATTCACAGCTATGGGTAATTTGGAGTTTCCAATTCACTCAACCTGCTTGTCTTGCACACTGAAAGCCCCAGCTGGCTGGCGGCTTCAAATCCTGGACCTTCTTGCTGTGAGGTGATGTTGCTACTCCCTGAACTACTATGACTCACTTCAGTTTATTCCAAAGTCTGTAAATTCCAAGAACATCTTTGGTGCTTCATTTTATAATAATTTAATAGTTTCAAATGGCTATAATGCACATATGATTTTCTGAATTAGATTTTAATCAACACCTCACACAAATATCCACTGTCATATTGATATTGGTAAGTGTTGTACCATGAGGTTATTGTATTTCTGTTTTGTTAGGTTGTCGATTTTTAAGTGTGAACCTTGTGCCTACCTGCTTCCAGGAAAATGTCAGACAGCAGGTTCAACCATTATTTTCCAAACAAAGTATTAAAATTTAAGGGCATAAAAAAATCATTGCAGCTTGCGGCTGTAATTATGATAGCCTTTCACCTAACATTAGACTGACATTGATATGTATTAGTGATAGAACTCTACAAGAACTCTCCTTATGAAGAAAAAACGTCTCTGCATGAGATGTGTTGCCTTGAGGGATACTGATGATAAAACAGGGATGTGTGGTAACTCTGACAGAGGATGGTAAGATCCATATGACTCCTAGGTACACCGCACACTCAGAGGTAATCAATATCTGCCCTATTGCTTTAACAGTGAGAGGAAGGAGAAAGGAGGTGGGAGAAAGATAGAAGTGGAACTAGAGCCAGAGACAAAGGGAATAGTCCTCTGGGATGGTTTATGGAGGCACCTCAGCTATTTTCCAGCTTCACTTCAAACAGAACCCCTAAACACTCTCATAGAGCAACAGTAAAGGTTATTCAAAACCCAGCGGTACCTGGGTGCTGGATCTGTTTTTAGTGTTTGGCCCAAAGGTTAGATTAGACAGATTTTTCTGTTTGGTGTCCGGAAAATAAAGGCTTCACCAACACAATGCATCTATAAAACAGTTTCACAAAACCCACATAATAAAATAGGAAATAAAAACAACAAATGAAAATGACAACCCCGATCTTAGGCCCCCAATGAGAATAAGTAAAACTTTCATGAAAACCTCATTAGGAGAAGAAAAAAAGAAGAAACCTTGAGAAAACACAGTAAGTAAATATAGCAAGAATGCCCAGGTGAATTATACTGAAAGGTCTATAGCAGAGCATCAACACCTGTGTGGCAGGCACCATCATTGCCAGCTTCTCAGTTATAATAAGAACAATACTTGGTGTGTTAATAAAAATAAAAAAAAAATTAAAAAAAAACTGTGAAAGTGTGATGTTTGAATTAATGTTGGAAGTGGTAAAAGAGGTGAAAAGAGAGACTGAAAACCACAGCTATCACCAAAGTCATGAGAATGTACAACTGATAACCTAACATAAATTATAACATTGCAATTCCAGTGGTCTTTAATTTTACAAAAAAATTTCATCACAAAATCATAATCAAAGTCACGTCTACCTGTTAATATAAGCCACCTGTTGGTTAGTTCTACCACCCGATGATGGTGAGTGGGTGCTGGTATCACTGAAACAACACTAAGATTCTGCAGTCAGGCTGGCAGCCCTGTGCAGCTGTACTTAAGCATAGCAATGCATTGAGCTAAATGCTAATGACAGCATGTTAACGTGCTCACAATAACAATGCTAACATTCTGATGTTTAGCAGGTATCAGTTTTTACCATGCTCACCAAATTACTTTTGCATGCTAACATTTGCTAATTAGCAATAAACACTAGGTAGCTGATGCTGATGGGAATGTCATTCATTTTGCAGGTATTTGGTCATAAACCCAAGTATTGGAAAAATTACCTGGCCCTGATGATTATGCTAGAAAAGAAGTCCCTAAAGTTATTAAAATCCATCCTAGGGGGAACATGAATATCTTAACCAAATGCCATGGTAATCTATCTGATATTTGGTGAGATATTTCACTCAAAACCATAACCTCATGGTGGAGCTGGAGGAAAAGTCAGGGGATCACCAGTTATTAGAGGTCTTGTTTGGGAACCATGAATGTCGTATAAAATTTTGAATCAATCCATCCTGTAGATGTTGAGATATTTCACTGAATAAGTCAAAACTTTGAAACAGAAGAGGAGAAGTCAGGGGTTGATCGAAGTCATCCTCTAGGAAACATAAATGACAGTGCAAACTTTCATTACCAAAGTGGTGGACCAACGAACTCAGCATCAGTGCCATCCCTAGAGCCACACCGCTAGCATGGCTAAAAAGAGACGTGAATGCATACCTTATATTCACAGGTATGTGTGATGCCCACAAAAGTGTGATCACATTTTGGTAAATGAAATTGTTTGATTTTAGTATGTTTGAAAGAGGATATGTATTTTATTTGTGTACTGTTTTTCCTTTTCTTAAAAAAACATAAGCAAAATCTAGTTTGAGTAAGAATAATGGGCTTGCTATAGCAATTTTGTGACAATAGGTGGCAGTGTGAGACCGTGGTTCGCCACAGTGACTGTAGTAAGATGCATGCGCAGCTGTCTTCTCCTCACAACTGTGGATGACAAGCCACGTCTCTCCGTCTCACATTTCTGTCCTGTATTTCAGGTTAGTAATGTGTCAAAAATTCACTTAATTGCTGTAGTTTGTCAGCTAATGCTAAGAGATAATTTCAGTTTAAGTATGCGAGTGAAACGAGCGGTAAAAGTGTTTGTTTGTTTTGATTTCCAAAAGTAGCACCTCCGAGATAACAACAATGGCGCCAGACGCACAAACGTCTTTCAGTTAGTAGACACGCTAATCCTAAAATGTTAGTTTGGGCCACACGTCTCCACTATTTAGTGAATTTTACATACTGGTTGACTCCATATGTTATTTGTGATGTTTAAGATGCATAATAATTTTAAAATGTGTTAAAAACAGTGTTGGGAACAGTTTGAGTATATGGACTTAATGTTCAGACAGTCGGTTATCAGTACAGTTATGTGTAAGCCCGCCTGATACTTGGTAGTATTTGTGTGTCAGTGCATTTAAGGTGCAACTATAGCCAAAACTTATTTGGAAGTATAAATGTAGAGATATGAAAGTAATTCAGAGACAAAATGTGTTTGTATGGGGTTTGACATTTCATTTTTGTACATGTTGTATGAACACAGAAAATATGTCTAGCGAGACAATGAATGTCCAATAATAATAAAGACTGGTTAAATGGAAAATAAGGGCAATGCACAGTATACAGTGAATGACATGTAAATAAACACAATTGTGGACGATTCAACAGCGACAAGCCACGTCTCTGTCTTACGTTTCTGTCCTGTATTTCAGGATATATATAACTGCTTATGGGTGCTGCAGCCCAGTACTTGTAACATATGCAGGTGGAATTTGATTCCAGATTACATAAACTTTTTGGTAAAAACTGTAAGGAATTTGTTGCATTTTTACTGTGTCAAACTCCTCTATTAGATCCTTAATGCAAATAAAGAAAACAATTTGGTGTTTTTCTGTATTGTCACTGTTTGGTAACATACCTTGTGATTGGTGTTGAAATTTAGAGACAGCCCTGTGTAGAAACTGGGGTTCTAGTAATGAAATTATTAGACTGCAAAAAACACCATAGAGAAGTCGCTCGTTGTTCAATAACAAGCAGTCAAGTGTTAATGACGCAGCATAGTAGGACAGTGAAGCGGCTCCTCTCTTCGGTGGATGCTGCTGTCTCCTGCCCAACTTCAAAGCCTGCTTTGAAGTCCCTAGGTGGAGATCTCTCCGTTCTCAGGGAGATATCTATCCTTTCTTTCCTCTCTTTTGTTAGCTAATGCACACCGATGAAAACGGGGTTGAGGCTGAAAGAATGCCAAGGGAAGATCAAAGCATGAGGGGCAGAGGAGCCATGCAGTTAACTGCTTTGCCAGTCTTTGACTGAATGGATAATAGGGGAGGTGCTCTCTCATTCTGTTGGCATCTAAGATAAGAAAGAAAAACACCATGTGGAATTAAAACACACTTACCCCTGCAATACACAACATTTATATCAAAATGAAAATAGGTAACATATCACATACATTACCCTGTTTCCTGAGAATTACTTTTCACTGAGACACAGGAACCACATCAGACTGTAGGTCATTTGATGTATGTGCCTCAGCAAAAATTGCAGGTCATATGAAAAAAAGCAGAATCTTGAAGAACTTTTTTGGTGTATGCAGGGAATGTCCAAATTTCATTGGAAGGAACCAGGTTCCATCTTGAAAACCATAATACAACCATGCTTTTTGGTGAGTCCATTATGTTTTGGGACATATACCGTTTCCTGTGGGAGTGTGTTGTAGGAGTCTAGAATCTGTATTTTGAGTTGTGGCTATGGAGGTGATGCTATCAGCTAAAGAGCAGGTAAGACATAACATTAATATCTGAAACAGGTACAAACTGGCTTTTTGAAAAATGTATATTTATATACATATGAATTAAGTCCCTCTTATGTTTATGGCCACTGAATGTTTTATGTCTTGAACATTTTTCTTTAGAATATATTGGGGCTAGAACATTTTAATACTTTTTTTTTTTTTTTTTTTTTCAAAAAAACAAGATGGTACATACTGTATGTCACCTCTTTCAATGCTGAATATCTCAAGATTGCACTCCAGCCATACAGAACTTTGTAATTTCACGCTCACAAATGTTGGGAAGCAATAAGAAAAAGGTGGGACAGTAGAATGTGTGGCAGACAATGCTTTTTCAAAAATGTGGGTGAACATTGGTATTTCTTTTTATACTGCAATTGCTTGTACTGACCGTCTGCTTTGTCAGAGCCTGTGGTGGCTTTAGAAACAGCAGTTACTTCAGCCTCAGGCTACAGACTGTTTCAGAGTAGACAGCAGGATGATTGATAAGAGTTGGAGGCTGAACCTGAGGAACTGAGGAGGAGGAAGGCAGGACTAATAATACACATTGCCGCCTCAAGTCGAATATTGTAGACACTCTTTGAATATGGATGCTGCGCCTGTCCCCATACATGCAGTACACCTGTATTTGAGTATTTGGCCCTGCATCAATTTATATCAATGTGCAAACATGTTTTTAGATGAACAATGCCATTTTTTACTTTTTCAAAGTCTTGATTTCCTCTAGCCATTGCTGAGTTGAATAATACACCTTTGTTTAACCCTTTTCAGATCAGAAATTACACTCAACTAATAAACTTCATTATCAGTGGGATGCTAATAAGTTAGCAATTTAGCATCATGCATCAGGTTTATTAAAGTGTCCCAGTGATGAATGCACACATTCATTTGGGTGAAGCAAATAAAGTTGAGTTTATGCAACAAATAAATGAGTAATGCCAAGCCAATATGAATCCACCCTACATGAGCCCCCGAAGCATCAAAAGAAAATATTGCTCAATTTAAATTTAATGACTGCTTCCGCTCAACCCGGCACTGGCAACTGGGCACAGCGCCCATGCTCTAATAACAATAATGCATTGCTTTATGAAACGCCCTTCACACAAAAGTGTGTGTGAGTGTGTGACTAGCTGAGCACGGCACATTAATAACTTCGGAGCTAACTAAGAGGTTGAGTGCCTGTGAAATGTTGGAGCAAAGTGCAAAATTTAAGTATAAAGCACCATTTCAATCTTCTTTTGGCGTGTGATGGATACTTGTGTGAAAAGGCACATTAAGACTCACAGATATGAGAAAAAAGCCTTGATATGAGCCATATGCTCTGAAAAGGTATGTGTGATGACAGAAAAATGACAGAATCTGTTGTTTAAGCAAATCCCCCAAAACAACAAATATTTACTGCACGTTCAAGTGACAGGTCCCCTCTAGCAGCCATAGTAATTATGACAGGTGCAAAGGAGGAAGTCAGGTGATGTTATTATGTAACAACAAAGTTCATGTAGGGAGGAGGTCAGGGTGGATGGAAGGGCCAACAAAATGACAGACCTTAACATGAGAGAATGCTGTTGTGTCCATATCACAACCTCTTGACTTTGTACTGAAGTTCTTTGAGAAATCTACAATATAGCACAAAGGTTGTGATATGTAGCACAACAAGCTAACAAAGCACTGTAAAGGGAACCGCATGCATGTGCAATGATGTCTGCCTCTCCTGACTAAAAATGTGATTGCAGTTATTAGTCTTTGGAGCCCCTTTTAAACAAACTACAGTAACCGTGGTCTTCGGGATGAAGGAACATGTCACCTAGTGCAGTGGTGTAGAGAAGTTGTTTGGAGTGGTTCTTGAGAAATATATAAAAATACCTCATAAACAACATTAATTTGCTTCTTCTTCTGCCCATGGAGTCAACGAGCAGAAATACGGACAGTGCCACTCTGCCATTACATCCATAGTGTTAATGGCTTGAAAACGTTGGAAACGAGACTTAAGCTCTACTATTGCACTGTGAATGAAACTTGGCATGTACGTTCAAGACTTACTGCAGGATGTCTCAGAACAGGCACTGCAGTTCTTCTAACTAAAAAGCAAGGAATATCTTGTCTGTCTGTCTGTCTGTATGTGTGTCCTTCGCGTATCTTAAGCACTGTTCATCCGATCGACTTCACACTTGGTGGGTGTGTTGCTGGAGACCCAAGGACGTGTAGTGTTGAATTTGGTGCAATTTGGACACGCAACACATTTAATATTAATAAACTTTGAGTAAACAAGTGAACAGTGAGCCGCTCAACTCCCTGTCTGAGTGCAGTGGGGGCTGTTTGATATAAACACTGTCACATCACAGCGGGGCACGGCTTTTGGGCTCTTACTCGACTTCACATTTGGCGGGTGTACTGCTGAGGACCAAAGGAAGTGCAGGGTTGAGTGTTAAGTTGTTTGGACACACAACACATTTAATAAACTTTATATAAACAAGTGAGCTGCTCAGCTCTGTGTCTGAGTGCAACAGGGGCTGTTTGATATAAATACTGTCATCACAGCGGGGTGTAGCTTCTGGGCTCTGACTGGCTGAGTGGGACAAAGGCATGCACTCCGCTCAGTTAAACTGCCAGAGAGAGAAGAACGAGCACACATAGGAGGAAAAAACAGAGGTGGAGGCAGTAAAACTAGCCAACAGGAGCACAGACACGTTTGATTGGCAGCAGAATCAACCACTGGAATGCTGTAAACTGCTTCTACCGTTCAACCTCAGTTTAGTCTCACTGGTGAAGTTTCTGTCTGGATTTAAACCATTTAATTTATTAATTCCTTATCGTTTTAATTGATACATTTGTCAGTTGATACATATATATGCACTTGAGAAATAATCGGCCTGTTCTGAACAGACACATTTTGAACGGGCACAGCACTAGAACTAGAAAAATATAGAAAATTACCAGCTTTATCCTTCAAGGAAACAGTATTTTTAACCCAAACCACAATATTTCTCTAACCTGAATTAGGTACGTTTCTTTTCCTAACAAAGTCGTTGTGCCTAAACCTAACCAAACCTTAACCATAGCATTTTCATCATAAAACATTATGAAATATTTATTTTTTCAACTAGAAGTTTCGGAAGACACAGACAAATGATGCTGTCCTGCCGATAGGAGCATCAGATCAGAAAATGGTTCTGTGTGTGTCGTTCTGGAGTGCATTGACCGACAACGTATTTTGTCGCTCAAAATGGGGTACAATAGGTTAAAGAATTATAGAATATTTCTGAATGCAGAAGTAGCCATATACAATTTGAGGCCAAACTGGGCACCATAAAATAGTACAATTGCAAACTGAAGCATGTGTGCTTCATGCAGATAGCACTTATCTAAAAGGTAGGTGTATTGGTATTCTTTAATTCAAATTCAAATGTGATAGCCAAAGAGGACTATTTAGTGTAATTTTAAGCACTAAAAAATATTCAATGTAACAATGGTACTTTTTGTGTGTATTTTGGTCCATCTGTCTTGTGGTCCTGTTTTGTAAGCTGCACACTGTGGGATAACAGTGTGGACATGTATTTCAGACAGTATATCAGAGGCTGGAAGAAAAAGACCCAGCTACTTGAATGACATATCAAAACACTCCAAAAGCATGATCTCACATAAGTAGTCTTTCAAAGGTAGAGGTCTCCTCCAGCAACAAATTATTCTCTTTTTTTCCCTCTCCATCCTTCATTCAGTGCTTAAGTGTATGATAATGAGTAGCAATCAAGGATAGATACTTAGGGGAGTTAGGGCAAGAAATGGGTGCTATACACCTACATATTGCAAAAAGATGTAGTCATTTAAGGCCTTGATAAGAAAAAATAATTGTATATCAGCCTGATACAGATAAGAGATGTAAATTATATTGTGTTGAGCAGCAGTTAACTGGTTGTCTCTTATTTTATATGGTTTCAGTGCTGTTACACAGTAATCCAGCTGTATGAGTTACTATAACCACAGGGGGTGCTACTGCATAATTCAAGAGTACAGCCAAGTGGTAATACATGCTTCAATACGAGCCCCTAATCTCTGCTGCTACAGTCCTTAAGAAATACTTTTTTTAAGGTATTGTGTATTAATATGATGATACATTTCCAATGATAATGTCAGTATTAAATAATGTAGTAGAAAAGCAAACATTGAGACATATTATCTCAGTTCTTCATATAGTAATTTGTGCTGTCACAAATATATATACAGGGTATGTTCATCCACTTGACACAAACACACACACACACACACACACACACACACACACACACACACACACACACACACACAGTTGTTCATGGGTGCCTTGGCTCTGTTGCTGATGTCAGAAGTAAGTATAAGATTTAGAATTGGAGACTCTCCGCTATCTATACCACAGCAGCCTTTTCTGATGCCACATAGAGGTAAATAGGTTTGACCTGCTCATCATGTTTCTGCCCTACACACCTGCCTTGTTCATGTAGTCTGACTTCTAGAAGGCCCACCTCATCTCTGCACCCTCCCTCTGAATCTTTCTCCACCTCCCTCTGATTTCCCATTTTCTATAGCCCTTACTGCATCCCTATCACTGCTCTCTTTCATTTTCACACACTCATGAATTTCTCCCGTGCTAAATCCCTCTCTGCTGCATGTGCTGCTCTTGATTCTGCTCCTGACGCCTCAGCCTGCATTCTCCATTTGCTCCTCTCGTCATCTGAGCTGCGCATTTCATTGCCCGTCTTTAAGAATGAATGCTGACAATGAGGCAAATGTATGGATTTGTTTTTGTATTGAAGGAAGAGTACGGGAGTTGGGCGTAGTGAACTGAGATCTAGAGGGCCAGCTGCCAGCAGATTAATCCTTCTCTGTGCTTGGGCAATAGAGCGTTTAGCAAACCAGTCACCATACAATACACGCAGCAGCGATATGTGTGTGCACGCATGCCCTTGTATGTGGGTTTACACCATAAGAAGACAGAATGCTGAGCCCAGCTCGACGCTGGTCTCCGCGTTCATGTTGGTGGTTGGTGGCTTTCTCCCTTTCAGATGGATAGAGGCAGAGCAGTGAAAGCAGAAAACTAATCCAGCATAGCAAAGGCGCAGAGGCACAGGAAACAAATTGTATTAGCTCAACACTGCAGCAGACCCTCTCAACATCGTTTAATGCTCTGTAGAGCATCCAGACCACAACAGTCCCTTCTCTTCAGCCAATTACTCAAATTTTCTGCATGTGTAAATGAGGTCTTAAATTGTGGAACATCATGTGGATATATATTTGACTTGGATTTTTGTAGTCAAGGTGATCTAACCACTTACTGCAAATAGAGACTACAAAACCACAGTCACAACACCAATCAAAACCCATTAAGTTTCGTCTCAAGTGGAATTTAACCAACTTAAAATAATTCCCACTGTTTTAACACTCCTTGCTTCAAAATTGAGCTTGTTCTCAGTAAGTGGCAAAAACTTTATGAACATCATCTGTTGACAGACACTGCAGTTTGAGCTATTGGGTTTTAGTCAAAATGAAAAGTTTAAAAACATATCCATCAAAAATATTGTCTGGCCATCCACCTCACAGCAGTATGGCATCAAATAATTGCAAGCTCTTCGAATTCATCGAGTTATTTTCTCAAAGCCCTCAAACTCAGCATGGGGTAATCTTGCAAATATAATGTCTTTTTTGGACAGCCCCATTAGAAGCCCTTTGCTGTTTTCAAACTGAGGTGTTCAGAGAAAGAAACAAATGATTTAAGAGGCACATTTTTTGCTGATTTTGAAGTAAAAACAGGCACTGCTACACTGACTCCAATATTGTGTGGTCAAACAAAGAAATCCACATTAATGTGGGGTCATTAATCATTAACAGCTAGCAAATGGCAATTAGTTAATGCTGATAAATGTTAAATGAATGTATCAATAAATGATCATTGGGGTAGAGTACTCCTTGGAGAAAAAATAATGGAATCTTAGAATGACCAATCCAGTGTAAATGCATTTGTGTGGGTGTGTGTCAATGCAAACAAACGTACAATGCTTGCCATACCTACAAGTGTGGTTGCCTGCTTATTGATTATATGGTATTTACCCACTAGAGTGCTAAGACTTGAATGATACAAAGCTACAACACTCTGCCAGCTGTTGAAAATGATATTCCAACAAACATACTATTGCTATTCATAGAGATACAGTAGATAGTTGTTTTTTTTACTGGTGTGCTAAAGTGTGTACAGTTAATATATAGCATCTACACTTATATAAACAAGTGTTTGTTCCTTTTTTCTCTTTATTGCAGGCTTTGTTTGTTACTACATGTACAGTGTGATATCTTAAGTCACAACCTGCCGCAGACGGTAGAAAATGTACACACATAGGTGACATTAGGTGTTTTCACAAGGCCACTGTTTAAGCACTAAATGACTGCAATGACAAAATGGCTGCTTTCCGTGTAAGGGCTCAGGCTATTTATTGTTGGTTTCTGGGTCTCTGCCACTAAAGGATATATGTGCATATAGTATTGTTTAAGGAAGAGGGAATTTACATATAAATTGGGAAATGTAGGTAAGTGAGAGGGTGAAAATACAGGCTAGGAGGGAGGCGCTGACAATACAAGGTTGTTGTGCTATGAGCAAGGTAGGCATTTGTGATCCCAATGCATGTTTGCTGAAATGTTTTGGTGGCTTAAAGCTCAATAATACAGCTGCTGGATCCCTAAGAGTTTGTGTTTCTCTGGGAAGAGGAAGAGAATAAATCACATGGAGACAATAGTTAGCAGCAGGCCTGCTGATATGTCTATACCCCAAACCCTTGGATATTAACCGGGTTGCTATGAAGCCAAATCATGGGTGTATCAAACACCCGTGATGCATACATGCATGACCGGCAAATTGTGCATTATGGCTCAACTTGATTGCTTTGTCAGAGAAACTTAGTCTCAATCTCCCTTTTATCAGTCACTATTGACCCAAGCTGTTGATCACAGCGTTCTCTTATCTATGCATTTCCAGCTCATCTCACACAGTATTCCCCAAGCCTCAGAGATTCCAGTCAGTTTACCTGCACAGGTTTCCCTAGCGACAGCAGTCCAGAGGAAGTCTGGCCAAATGTTAACTGTGATCTGATTTGCTATCTGATTGATTTTTTAATGTGACTCTCCCACTGTTCATACATTTGAATGTGTGGAAACAGACTGAAATGAGAATACATGCCATGTTGACAATGTAAATAAATGATTCTGTCACAGGGTTGCCTCTTTTATTACAGGGTTGATTCTGCCTTCCAAGAGGTGTAACGAAATACAATATCCCTCTGCTTTTCGCAGAGGAATGAAACCATAAACAGAGATTATTCGAATATGAACAGATAAAACAGCTATGAAGGCTTTGAAATACCCCTGGGGTTATGTTTTAACTGACTCGTTTCTCTAAACAGAGACTGCACTCACATAGAGAGACAACTCCACCGGTCTCCAGTGTCATATGCCTTTACTTTCTGACATATAAATAAATCAAAATGTCTAAGCAGCAGTGTCGGTTACAGTAAGCAGAAGAAACTACTGTTAATATTTTGTTATATTTGTGTAAATAGATTAATGTTACTGTCAGGGTTACATGTAGAATTTCATTACCTCGCACACATTTGTAAGTTTAATGGTGTGTTCAGACAGAACGTGAGGCGAAGTTTAAGACAGTATGATTGTATACAAAGTATAGCCTAACTGAGAGGTATTTCTTTTAACATAAACACATAAAGTATGGGATCTGTATATGGATCCCTTAGATTTTTTTTTGTGACCACAATACATACTGCATGGGACATTGTACAGTTAAAAAAAAATCAATCTCTCCGGTGGAGAATAGATGTAATGATGACTAAATAACCTGAAACCCAGCTTGGTATGTCTGTACTGCAGTTTCTTGTTACGTATTTATTAGCTGACATATATACTGATGCATCTGCAATAAACTGAAACTTTGCTTCACATTCCTTAAGAAGTCCATATGTCAACAGTTTTTCAAATTGATAAGGGAGAAAACAGAACAGGAATATACATGTTCCACACATGTGCTAAATTTAGCTTTTCAGTAGACAAAATCTCTGCCATGTATTGAATAAATATATAACAGATTAGATGGCATTGAGCTGCTTTCAGTGAAAAACCGATTGAACCCAGTTACCTGCTATGAATTACTGTGCCCTTGTTACCTTGTGTTTGTACTCCTGTGCTGTGCAACACTTTCATTGTGGCCGTCACATTAACATTCACCTTTATAGCTCTCAGTGAACCATTTCAAAGTGGCTGCTTTCAGTCAACAAATCAAAATGCAATGGTGGGACGTCTGGCCGCAACCCTGCTAAAAAGCATCAATGCAGTTTGAGAGCCAAACAAATAAAAGGTGTCTCCTTATTAGTGGCATATTAACAGAAAATTGATTTTGCCTGAAATAAAAGGTCAGGATAAATGACTTGTGAGCCACTAGCTCAGCTATATATTAGCCTTCTATCTGCAATCTAACAAATTACTGCTCCTGTGCGTCTCAGAGGGCAGAACAAATAGGAAAGCAGGGAAGCTACTTCTAAAATGTCATTCCATAATGTCAAGCCATGGATTATATGTCAAAGTCTCAAAAATACCTTGTGTTCCTAGTATTGCTTTGCTATTGTCTGATAAATTGGTTTCTTTGGCTATGAAGATTTGACTGTTTTTGTTTCCTCCCACTTACAATCATCCTCTCCCAGTGGGAAGTTGGTGCTTACCCAGCAGGAAGTGTGAGAGTTGTCACACTTTCGCTATCATCATTATCCCTGTTATAGCTGTAGTTAATGATATAGTTTGAGGGTGATTAGAAAAGGCAGGGCTGTTTTCATAGATCAGAAGCCAATACAATCGAAAGGCAAACGTATCCTTGCTAGTTTTCTCACCTTTACAGCACTTTGATGAATTTGATTGGCAAGGGCAAAGGTATTAGGGGGCAAAGGCATTTTCAAGTGTCAATGAAATTGTTTAATTACTGAACTATTTCTAGCATGACGCAGAATGAATTCTGTGCATGAGTGTCAAGCTCCTTTAATACATGAAGGCTAAGAGTTCACAGTTATGGTTATTATTTTTTATGCCATGCACCCTGCACCTGTCTCTCTTTGGTAAGTAACATAGTGATATGTGCTAATGAGTATAGCAGGAGATTGTGGGGGGGCTGGAGAGGGAGGGTGAGGAAGAGAGAGAGAGTTGTGTACGGGAGTGTTTTGCATGCTTTCACCTTTGATTTACCTATAATTACCATTGGATTTACCTTCAATGACTCAGTCGCTAAGCCAATCTCTTAAATTGGATTTCTGCATAAAGTAGCTTTCCCTGCAGATTGGTGTCCCTCACAGCTGCCTTATTACAATTTTATTCCCCCTCTTCACCTGCCAACCTCCTCCCCCTCCTCCCCCATCACCACTGCTACTGCTGCTGATAAATTAGCATATCAGAATGTTCAAAGAGGGAAAAAAAACAATAGGAAAAAAAACAATGAAAAAACTTTTTGGCTGAACTGGTCTCACTTTGACCAATTTGATGTGGTTGTCATGGTAACAACAGAACCCCCTCCTTCTAATTTTGGTGGGGCTGCAGCGATGGGACCTGGCTGATGATGACTCCATCTCTCATCCAAATGATGGTGATGAGACCGCTGCTCTCTGCCTCAGTACATAAACACGGGCTACAAGAAGGAAGATAGAGGACAGGAGAGCAAGGAGGGCTGGGAGAAGAGAGGAGTATCACCCCTCTGGGATAAGCTCTAAGATATCGTACCAAAGCCCAGCAACAGTTCTGCAGCAAACAAGCAATTAATAGGGCAATTATGCATCGTGTACTGGAGCATTTAGATTGACATTTGCTCACTTTATTATCTCCTACCGCTATAGACGGAAATTGGATAATGCAGTTAGTCGGGGTAGGGGATATATTTCATTCTGAGTAGTATGTTGTGAGTGAGGATTGGCCTTAAGCGTTCCATAGCTCTAACCCTGTAAATGCCATGCTTCTGCAATAAGACACAAAGCAGCTCAAATCAGGATTTTTGTTCCTATTGTGCTTAGTGGTACTTATGTCAGTAATGCACCACCTTTCAGTCTGCACACACACACACACACACACACACACACACACACACACACACACACACTCACAAACCGTATGCATCAGTATTTGCTATATCCCAAATACTCTGCTTTTTGCTGCTAGGCTTTTAAAGCATGCAGGCGCACTCAGCATGTGTTTGCAGATACAGATGTCCTCTCTCTATAATTGAAGATGATGAAGAGGCTGCCCATGTGTGGGGATATTGCTCATGGGCCACTTATGAATCAAAGTGACAGAGTTTAGCAATTGATGATGTGTTTTGTAAAATACAACCATTATTAAACAGGGGCTTTTCCAATTTCATACTACACAGTAGCATAAATTAACGTCAGCCGGGGAGCTTTAGAACAGAGCAGCCTTCATGTCAGCTTTAAATCTTTAGACGGACAATAATAACAACCATGACCATCCTTTGTCAGAAGCCGTTGTTGAAGTGGTGCTGCATGAATGTAACATATTTCCTGCAAATAGCCTCAACATATTGCAGAAAAATACAGAATTGCATGAACATGTTTATTTAAGCAGGTCTAATGTGCAGCTGTCCGCATGCTGTTCTCAACTAGCAGATAAATAAAGGGGATGTGAAAAAATGGAGAGTCACATCTGGACATGCCCTTCCCAGGAGGATCCTTCTCTCCTCCAGCTCTGTGACCTTTGACCCAGGAAGTCTAATTAGCCAGCTCCCGTACTTTTATGTAGAAAAAGCAGGAGAAATGCAGAGCCACGAATATGCAGATAAGGAATGCACCCTGGGCAGCTTTAACAACTCTGGAGTCCAAGTCAAGGTCTTCTACACTGTCACAAAGTAAAGCGCATGCAGTCAGCAATGTTTCAGTGCACACAGTGCTTCTTTGCTTTTTCCTCAAATTACTGTAGGAGAATGGTATTTTAAAAGGGATTATTATTTCCAGAAATATTCTGTATGTATTTTTGAAACCACTCCTCTTGTGTTTCTTTTCATTTAGTTTTGTGTGACTTCTTTCTAAGCCTCTTACTGTGAGTGATCAGTTCCTTTATGAACACAATATTTTCTGCAAAAATGTAGAATAGTTTTCAATTATTTGATATATTGCTGGTGTAGTAAGGGCATACCTCTGGTGGAAAAGGTTACATCACATATTTTTGTGCAGCAATCAGAATTTAGCAATCCAATATAATCAGAATGTGATGATGGTTGTGGTTTGTTTGCTTATCATGCCAGCTCTGATGTGTCCCAATGAAGGGACTTACAGGACCCACTGTCCTGTAATTGAATGTTAAACTCTTGAGAAATTATTACTCATTTTAACCTCAACTGTTGCTTATTTAGTCCTGAATATTTATTGTCACAGAGAGAGATACTTAAGAGTCGAAACCAAATGTTCAGGTGCTTTCTTGAATTGTAAATTATTCAAAGATATTCCAGTAGATCCCCAGAATATAAATGTAGACCTGGAAGCATGCATGATACGTCCCCTTTAAGTTTCTTGAAGCAAGTCAAGACTTTGACCTCTAGGTGGACAAAAAGATAATGTTCCTATGTGAATATAATACAATATTATGGTGTATGATCAATACAATATTAGATGAGTCATGGTACTGTACTACATGAGGATAAACGTAGTGGACCCATCACATCACATCTTGTGCCTTCACATGTGCATTTTGCCTGTCTAGTATGGCTGATAAATGACTTTCGTACTTCATTTCACACATTATGCTCATAAGAATTCAAAGAATATAACTTTAAGAAAACACTTCTTCTGGGTTTTGGGGTCTGCATGCAATAAAATGTTCCCCACTGTGATTGTAATAGGATCATGATGAAAATGGACAAAAAATGAAACCGGAGCATGTGGGTATCTCTAGAGACAGAATGTGAAGCAATAATGGCATGGCATTGATTGACATTGACTGTTGTTTTTAATCATAATAATATGCTTTCAAGTTAGGCATGGAAATGACTTTATGATCGTATAATGACAGCTCAATAGCTGTCAGGGTACTGTGTAGAGGACAGCATCTTTATTGTTTTCCATCACTTTATGCTGACGGAGCTTTGACTTACAGTGAAAAAAGTTTCTTTCTGGTATTATTTGGTGTGCGATTAATGGTCATGGTCATTCAAATTCCTGGGTTACTTTTTGTGTCACCCAACACCTTAATTTTGTCTGATACCACACATATTTTAATGTGCTTTCTTTTAAGCTCAGCAGCTTTTATGTAGTGGAAATGAATTTCAGTTTCAGTTTCAGTCAACTTAAGACAGAAAAGACATTATTATGCATTGGTACAGTAACAAAACTTTTGTTTTGGAGAACTGAGAACAAAAAACAATAACAACAACACACACATAGAAGCTATAAAGCAGTTTTGTAAGTCCAGCAGTCTAATTCAAGTCACTGCTTTCTGATCAAGGCCTATTCACACTTATCAAAAAGCAGCTCTCCATTCAGTACAATACTGTGGGTAGAAAGGCTTGAAATTTGCATATTACCTTTGCTGACAGCCAATTATAGAGAGACACTATTTGTTGTTCCTTTTCATTAGGTGGTCTAGTTTTTGAAAATATCAGCCAAGGTGAGAATGCATATTCATGACTGGGCTATGTGCAGCCCATTAGTGGTGTGTGTAGGTGGACTCAGGCTTATAAACAAGTGGTGCCATTAAAGAGCGTATGAATGCCCCTGACTCTTGCCAGTACCTGGACTCTCCTCAGTCAGTAATTACTAGGAGAGTTTTGATTAGAATGCTGCTGGGAAATGAAAGACTTCTTTTCTGTGTTACAGAGAACAACCACCCATATGGATCTTGACCAGATTCTAATAAAACTGAAGGGGAAATAAAGCTGCCATGGATTTAAAGCACAGTGGTTTATTTTTAAAAGATGCGTGGTGCCACATCAGCGGATAACATTTCTGCTCTTATTCCTCTTCAGCAAAAAAGATTGCATATTGCAGAAAAAGGTGATATGAAAGTTTGGTAACTGTTTCACAGTGTGACCTAATTACAAACTTTTGTAGAGATTATCTTTTAAACATCTTTGTCTTTGACTCAGTCATTCATGTGGCTGAAAAACAGCTCTCCATTACCTTCTTGACCCTCATGTCCAGGGTCATTAACCTTAACGCTTCAAGTCCTATCTCAATCGACAAAGGTACATAAGGATAAAATATTGACAATACTAAGGACTATTGGCTCATTAAGAACCTAGCCTTGCTAATAAGCCTGAAAGAGTTCAATGCAATATTAATGGTATAGGATTTCTCACAGCCACCATTTCCAGAGACCATTCAGTGAGGTCTCCTAATTATTGATGGGCCAAATTACAAGAAAGACTTCATTACATCTCCTAGTGAATGAAGAATTCATGAAAGCTTGCCGAGTGCACTGCATGCTAATGAAAAACTGTAATAAAGACTATTTAATACGTGTATCATCTATTTGTGTTTCATCTACTCTTACTACCAGCTAGAGTATTAAGTATGACTGTTTAAGACTCTGTGAAATGTTCAGACTCAGAAGTTACAATTAGTATTGCATTTATGTAAAAGTTAATTGAATTGGGGGAGTTTGTTTTATTTAAAGCTTACTGAATGCATCTGGTGTCTGTTGATTTACAGGAATAGAAATAGGAATAGCAATCAACCAGGAAGGAATTAGTTAAAAGATTTTTTATAGTGCCAATTAATTTCAAAAGTAGGAAAGCTGATAAACAGAAGAATTAGAAATCATGAATTAAATTCACTCATGGCATTTCTCATCAGTCCAAGTCCTTGCAGTTGTAGGTCAGGACATCAAAGAATAATACCCATTATGCATTTTCCTAAGAGTGTGTTCTATATTCCATTTAGTCATGGTAAGCAAGCAACTATTTAGTGATTTGCATCCAACACCAACATCCAATACCAACACAGGAAATAGTGTGATGTAGTACAGCAAAAAGATGTGGAGGGGTGGTGAATGAGCATTTTCTTTCAATACCACCATCCCATGCATCACACTTGTAGTCAGTGATGACATCTATGACCAAATATCAGATCAATTGTGTAACCTTAAAGTGGGTATAATCAATATATTTTTAATAACAATGGATCAAATGACTATGTGTGATGTGAAAGGGAAAAACACAGTTCCTCCTAGCCCTACATCACGTTTTAGCTGCTTTCAGCTAATTGTTTTGGTTTTCAAGCCTACGACTTTACTGTTTTGGTTCACTCTCATAGTGTCATTTTCAGCTGCAGCAGGCATAACATACCCGATATTTTACCTTTTGTTTCCATGGTACATTTTTAGAAATAGTGGATTTTTTTTCTACAGCTCTGTATATATATGAGTCAGATTCATCCGGGAACACAGACCTATATCTGTGAGATTTCTTGTTACACTGTACCTGCAATATATAGCTAAGACTACATGTACACTCTTTTCTTTGATGTCTACCATTCATGTCTAGGCTGTCCAATGTGAATTGCTGGCAATATAGTACAGCCATCATCAACAGTTAACTGTTAGACACTCTGAAAGGACCAGTGTTGTTATGTTGCACAGGAAAACATGTTTGTTTAGCCACCTTAATTAAAAAGCTTGACAGTATTGCACAAACACTCTTTGAGAGCTCTCAGTGTTCAATTTAAAATAAATTTATCTCTTCACTTAATGACGACTTGTCAGTGAAATATGGCAGGTGTTGACAGGACACTACTAATCATAGAAGAAAAGGGAATGCAAGAAACGGAGAGTTCAAACAAAGAGAGAAATGAAGAGGGGAGAGTAGAGAAGAGAGAGTAGTGATTAAATGACAGAGTTCTCCTATGCATAGTTGCCTTTAACTTGTGTCTGCCTACCCACACGCTCTTATAGCAAAAAAGACAACCCCCACCCCCTCCTCCTCTTTTTTTTTTCTCTCTCTTCCGTCCCTCTTTTGTGTGATATCTGAGAAATGGTCTGTGATCACACTAGAGAGACTATCTGCAGTGGTGCCACACACATCCGTCTCTCATTAAAATCTGGGATGTGATTGTGAATACACTGACCCTCAGATGTGTGATTATTTTAGCATCTTTGTTAGAGCAGCACCCTGTTATTTATCTGCTTTTATGAATGTCTGTCTTGCTCTCTCTCTCTCTCTCCCTCTCTCTCTCCCTCTCTCTCTCTCTCTCTCCCCCTGTCAGTCTCACCATACCTCAGACTTTTGTGGTGGCTTTTGTTCTCGTTCACTACTCCCACCTTGAATTCTGAATCTCTCATGCAGAATCAACAGTCCCTTCTTCACAGCTCTATTTCCACTCCCTTTTATCCAGTGGCGATGAATGGTAAGAAAAATGCTGTGTGACAATTAGACAAGGCCACATGATGCTGTAATGGCTGTGCACACTCCCCCACAGCGACATGGACATTGATGTTCCTCCCAGAGGCTCGACACACAAAGAATAATAAAGGAGCAGACTGACATATACACACATGCCGGAGCCACATGTGTGCACTTGATGGACATGCCGTTGCCCATGACTGTTACGATTTCAAAAGGCACTATGATGACTGAGCGATTCGCTTGGACAGCTAACTTCAGCTGCTAAAATCACCACCAATATGAAGCTGTTACCTCACCAGGATGCCTCATTATGGTGGCCCCTACAAAAGCTGCTATTAACCAAGTTATCTATGGTAAAAAGTGGTTCTTCTGTCAGGGACTGGGGATGAGGGTGACCTCACATGATGAGGTTGCATGTAGGGAGCTCACAATGTATAGATCTCAACTGGGTGGCTCTTGGAGATATGAGGACATCATGTTACCTTGAGGCAATGATGCTGTTTTTATCTATTAAACATGCTTTTCTTTTCTTTTTTTTCCTTTCTTTGCTACTCTGTTGTCCCTAACATGTGCTTTCCTTTTTTCTTGCTTTAGCTGGTCTTTTTTTTTTATTTTCCTCTCTGACTACTTCTTCTGTTGGGTGCAATGAAGTTATTAGTTTCCTTTTGTAAAAATATAGAAAAGACTGTCTCTGTCTTTCTCTCATATAAAATGAAAGTACTCTGCAAGTTGGCATTCATGTCTCAGCCTGCAGTATCAGACTGTGGACTGTGTATTATTTGTTGGCCATATCTACTAAAGAATTCTTGATCCTCTATCTGTTCTCCATCTCTGTCGAGCCAAACCCTGCAAGGTGTTTTCTACAAGACGTTTACATGAATTTCTTATAGGACCAATCCATTCAAATTCCTGTTTTAGTGCTATGGAGCTGAGTCTGAGTAATGTCTGAAGACAGCCCCACCACATACATGTATAAAGCAGTACTCCTATGTGGTCCAAGATCAGAGAAGGATATCGGCTGCCTCTTGCTTTTTGCACATGCAGCATGTAGTTCAGTTTGTTTTTCAAGGTTTAATGTCATCATAGATGTTGGTTCACTAGAAAAGCAGAGAAATATTCAGTCTGGGAAAAGTATATTATCCATTTTGAGTACTGTGTACAAATATTGCAGTAAAACTGTGCTCAGAGACATTCATTTAGGGTATTTTTAACAAAGTAGAGCACCTGAAGCACAGAAAGTTTGTCTATGGCCAAAAAAATCCCTCCAAAAAAACAGCAAAAAATGTGCATGCAAGGATAGATGCACTTGTAAACATGAGCCCAGACATCGTACATATGCACATGCAATGATGATTCTGATTTAACTGTTGCTCAAATCACATATGCACAAAAAAATGTGAGTGCACATGCTGAGAAAGAGGCCCACCAGACAAGCACATTTACATAAGTGCTGCTGGCTAGGTTTCTCTCTCTGCTTTTCATTTATAGAAGACAAAAAAGTAATTGGAACTGATCTAAAATGGCAACTAACACCAACTCCCTCTTAAGAAAATTGATGCCTGTTCTGCATCAGAAGGCACAATCACCAGACTTTGATCAAGTCTGATGTTTGTTAAATCATGTCTGTTAGACACATGTCTGTTAGGAATACTTGCAAAGTAGCTGCCTCAGATCATTTCCTTCTCTGAAAATGTCTTCAATGGGGACACCATTATCGGTTTAGTCTCTCTGGTGTAGCAGGTGGTCAAGACGTAAGTGTATATGTTAAGAGAACACTCAGAGCTGTCAAGACCTGGAATGCCGTCCTCTTCGTGCTCCTCAGAGAGAATTACACCTAGTCTTCAGTACTTGCTGGTGAAACTCTGTGTCTTCGCTTGTAAGGTGAGATTTACATGACAGTAAGTGGGATTATAATGCACAGAACTGTCATCAGGGGAGCCATTTATAGAATAGCTGTGGCTGCAGGCAGGATATATACTGTATGAGTGATCAGAATTTCTAGCGTAGACTCTTTGAAAAGTTATTTTATGTTTTGTTGCTTGTTAAAGGTACATTCCTGTTCATTTCCTTTACATGTAATAAGATTTTGTTGATATAAATAGATTTATTATCCTGTAGTTTTACTGTATTCTTTTATGCTAGGGATTACATTTGAATTTATTCTATATTTTTCTCATTTATGGTTAATTAAATGTTTTTAACAAGAAAATAGCTTTATAAATGCAGTTTGTGCCTTTTTATTTATGCAATAGGTCAAATAACCGCGCATGGTTGATTATGGCTCCAAATTTTCTTTTCATCCTGCCAATTTCAAACAGAAATGGCATGTTTCATTTGTAGAAGTGCCAGAGGTATTAAAAATAGGTATTTGGTAGCTTGTCAGGTTGACGGGCATTGAAGCTGGGTCTTAACAACAATGCTTGACAATGGAACCATTTCAGAGTTTTCAATTATGCATTATTTAGGCTCTGTAGTAGAAGCAAGCCCCGCTTGAACGACGTATTGAGAACTCCACCTGGCAGCAAAATGAGAAAGCCAACATGATTTGCATTCTGTGGCAGGGCTGTTAACTTGTCATCAGTGGCGCTTGACAATTGAATGAAAATAAACATCTACAACCTGCACTCTGTGGAGTTAAAATCCAATTTAAGTTAGGAGTCTGAAGAGGTTTTTGAAACATCCATTATTGCCTTGTGCTCCTCTTTTTTTCCCTTTTCTTTTTCAACATATGATTCCCAGTTAATTTATTATTCACTTGTTATTCACCCTGCACTCCTGTTTACCAACTAGAGAAACTCTTGTCACGGCAGTTAGGTGTTGGACAATGTGATGGTGCTTCAGCCAAGTCAGAACTGTGTAGTGGAGAAAAAAAAAAGACAAACCTAATGTTATCCCTAAAACTATTCTAATAAAGTATGTGTGCACATGTTGATATCCACAGCACAGCTTACTGTTTTCTTGTGTGTGTGTGTGTGTGTGTGTGTGTGTGTGTGTGTGTGTGTGTGTGTGTGTGTGAGCTACTGTATGAGTGAGGGAAGTAATTGTTTAAAGTCGAACACAATAAATATTTTTTTCTAAGAAATCTGAAGACATATCCTCAGTGTTTTTTGAATTAATCTACTTATTTGGTCAAAATTGTAATTGTCAAAAAGATAAATAAGTTTTATTTATTTTTCTGCAAAGACAGTGCCCCCCACATTTAGTGTGAATTTTTTGGTTCGGATTGTCAGTACTGATATTTATGATTTGTGCATTGGCAGTTTACCAGCTGTGTAGTATCAATGTTTTAAGGCCGCACTGGGCCATGCCATGCTCTAGTTAGTAGCTCATGAGAAACATCCAGAGGGTTGATTAGATGCTGTTTCCACAAATGTGTATTTTATACTTTCAGAAGAAATGAGAAGAATTGAAATTTCAGTTCTACATCCAAAGTTTTCGGGACAGACGTCTGCAAACCACAAAAGGAACAAAAGAACATCTGTTGACTTCTTTTATCAAGACTTTTTGCATACTAAAAGAGTCCAGCCGGTAACAAATAAAGTGAGTGTGAACAGTTTACTAGGATTTTCTTTTTTTGTTACCTTGAAGTCTAAACATCAAAAGGCTAGTTGTGTGTAGATAGTAGAGGTGCTGGAGAGAGTTTCAAGGAGACTGGCATCTGGCTGGTCAGCTCACTGTTCCACACTTCAGGCTGACTTCTCTAGCTTTTGAAGTCAGTCTCTTTTAAGTCACCTGGAGATACATTCTTGAAAGAGATAGAGCCATCGCTAAGCAGTTTTTTTTTGTTTTTTTTTACCCACATCTGCAGAGCTCTACAACACACACACGGATAAGAATGATAATAATCTCTCTACTCCTTACCATTCAGAAAGATAGATTGCATTGGAGGCAGGCCTGTGCTCATGCAGACACAGGATTTCACAATATTATTATGGATGGATAAGAGCTCTGCTTTAGTGTGAACTTTGCAAGTGTTAAGTAACTTTTCAGAGCTCTTCAGGAAACCTGAAATCATAAACAATGGAATACAACTTTCCTATTCAGGGTTCAGGTGTACAAATCATTTACTCTGGGGTGCGACTGATATAGAAGTAAACAACACATTTTTTATTCAGAGACACACCTCTGTAGAAATGCGAAGACATGAGTCCCTGCCCCCCGCTGCGTACCTGCGTAGCTTAGATGTAGGCTACAAACAGTCTCAGAAGCTGCCTGTGATCTATACATAGAAGTGAGGCAAACGGCAACAGCTAACTTTGATGGAGCATTTTTTTAAATTTATTTATTTTTCAGACATAACAAAGACACACACACACACATACACGCCCATATACACATACTAAATAAAAAAATTAAAAAAACAGACTTGTTGAGAAAGTAAAGTTAGATTGAAGATAAATGTCACTCAGCCTGACAAATCAGCATTTATAGACCAGGGGCCTCATTTATAACCTTTGCGGACACACAAAACAGGGCTTGAAAGATACATACATCACTTCCCATGAGAAAGTTAGAATATATAAAAACAGACTTGACGGGATAATGTGCGCACCTGTATGGAAACTCTGACCCATGGCGTACGAACCTTTTGGAGACAGAGGAAATTGGCGACGCAGATGATGAGGTGATGAGTTGAAGCCAGATTGTATAATGATTCCTCTCACACACTTCGTTTCACTTAATATCAAACGTTAATTATAGATCCACTTTATCACAAACATTCAAGCCAGTACTGTTACTGCTTGTAGTGAGTCATAACTATTCCATAAGCACTTGTCAATTTTAAAAGATATAAGTCAACTCAGATCTTAACCAGTTACATATGTGATTTATTACTGAACTATTAATGAAATATTGAGCCCAATGTGATGTCTCACCATCATATTCCCAACCCCCAGAGCGCAGAGGAGAGGGTCATATTGTATGGTGCTCACACTCATGGTCAGTTGTGGAGCAGCACAGTCCTACTGAAATACCAGGATGATGCCAGGATGCGGCAGGTGTCAGGATTCAGTAGAGTCTGGTTTGCCTTTCCTTAATATTAATTGTGACTATACAGATTCCTTTTCACTTCAACCATATTAACTAACTGATGAAATTATCATCATCAGTTGTAGAAATCCAAGATGACATCAAATAACTTTAGAGAATTGCAGAACAGAGCGCTAATAGATTTTTAATAATATATATTAATACTGCGCATATATCACCAAGTAGGATTTTAATTAGTTTTCACATAGCTTTTGTGTGAACGCGACTGTGCTGTCAAGTGCACAGAGGCTGCCACACACACACACACACACACACACACACTGCCTTCTCCAGTCACCTCACCGACATGTCTTCACCGCCTGCACTCAGATATGGATTGAGTAAATTAGAGAAACACCTGTGTGCTGAATTTTGGAAAAAATGTATATAGTGTTTATTGTATTTTAGATATTGAGTGTGCGTTCTCATCAGTCATGTATTTGTCTATATACAGTAGATGCTTAACGAATAGGCTACGGTGAGCTCCAGTGTCCCTGTGCCTCCACTAGTCCACAGCCTGAAAGTGTGCAGCAATGTGCTTCTTGGCATCTACCTCCATGTCTGACCAATTTGTTTAATTTTGACTGCATTAGGCCAACCAGCTGCTGCAGCCATCGGCCTCTCAAAACTTTCTGTTACTGCTGCCATTCTCCACAGGAACAACATGTACATCAGTATTCATGAGGTATTTTGAATTGACCATTCATGGTTAATTGTGCGAGTGTAGGGGGAGGAATATTAGGTTTGTCCACATGCCCCCCTTTTTAAAGTGTATTGTGATTTATAAAGCGAAAAATGCTTGCATTCGTGCCTGCCCAAAAAATTTTATAAATCCAATTACTTTTTGGCACTCACTATTTTTGGCTTTTGCACACACACACTTTTGGTATGGATCCTATGCATTGTTTCATACATGAGGGCCCAGAAGGGGGGGAAGGTTATTTTTTTCCTCCATATTTGATGTTGAAACTTAAATGCCCTCAAATATAGTTCAATAAGTTTGTGTGTTATTGAAGCACTGTGCAACTGAAGAAGTGAAGGACTTCATCTAGTTTGTGTTTCTCTTGTTGGACAGACCACATATTCATTTATGAATTTAAAATCAACCCATATCGATATTTGTCACTGTTGTTCATATTAGATTGTACTAGTGCAACTAACATATTTCATTACCTTTGACTGCAAACTTTCCTCCTTACTTAAATCCCGCAAAACCATCAACAGGCATCAAACAAAACATTCTATTACTACTATTTCTACGAGGTGTAACGTCACCCATTGGCATGCATTGGAGCTGGTTTGGAGCCCAGAATTGCTGTTTATGGTCAACACATTCCAGTTTGGAGCCAGGACCTTTGAAATAAGGAGTGCAGGGTGTTGCCTTTCACGCTCTGGAAATATGTCCCACTACTTCAGACCTAAGCAAATGCTAGATTACTGGGAATACCAAGCGGTGCACACGTGGGCTAATGTCAGCAACTCTACTAAATTGTGATAACGGGATAGGTATCATAATCAAGTAACGTTAAACTTACAGAAATATTGCGAGAATAGTCCTATGCAGTGCGAGTTCCAGAGCAATAATTTCCAAAATGACCTCCAGCACGCAGATTAGAGAGCCAGAATTTAGTGATTGAGTCCATAATGACTTCTTGAAAAATAAAAAACAACTTAGTATTTCTAGAGAGAAGTTGAAGGTTTTTGAATGGGAGTCATTGGAGCCGGGGGTTTTCTGGATCTCGTGGTCATCGATGTCATTGCATGTTAAGGTACTTTCGCATTAGCTTCAGCCTCAAGCTGTGGTAGTTACCACTTGTACAAACTATAAACTATAACCTACAAATTATAAGATTTTCCAGCCATTTAGGTTGTAATGATTCGCGCAATAATACATCAACTTCTTAACTCATTAAACAAACTTTAAATTCTATAATATACACTTACATATATATACACTTTGAAATATGATTTGGATTTGTGGCACTAGAGACACTCTGGTGAGAAACCATCAAATACATAATAAATGAACTATAATGGTCAAAATAAGAAATAAATATTCTTGACTCATTCTGCATACTACACTATATGCACCTAAAACGTAAACACAGTGTATCAGCATTTGTAGACAGACCCACACACACACACACACACACACACACACACACACACACACACACACACACACACACACATATTGTAGATAAGGACACAGAGACACACACACACACACACACACACACACACACACACACGGAGATGATAACACACCTGCTGTTATCATCAGAATGTCCATGATGGTTATAGGATGAGCACAAGCATATTTACCCGTCTCATTCATCTTACGCTGTCCTATCTATCTGGGAAGGCTGTTCAGACACACATATCTCCCTATCCAGTGTAAAGATGCAAGAGATCCATAGCTTTGCTCTGCTATTATCTCTTGTTTCTATCCTCTCCCCTCTTGCATGCATCCTGGATTTATTTCCGCCTCCTATTCTGTTTGTTTTCTCTGTCTTGCTGCTCTTCTGTTCTGTTGCTTTTATGTCTCAGTCTGTTAGGTTTTCAGCCACACTCCATTTTAGACAGGTCATTAGGTTAATTCTCTTCTCCTCTCCTCTGAAAATTCTTTCCACTCAAATATCATTCTTCTTCTTCTTTCCTCACCTATCTCAGCCTGTCATATCCTCAGTCCTGTCCCTTCCTCTTGTCTTGAACCACCTCCTTTCTCTATTTCCCCATCATATTCCCCTTAGTTGTCTGTTTTTTCTCTTTCCTGTTTTCTCCTTATTTCCCACGCTATGGTCTCCTCTCTCATCTCCTTTCCTTACCTCTCCTCCTTCTCCTCTTTTCCTCCAAGGCTGTGAGAGTCTTATTTTGTTCTAGGAAATCCAGTCAGCCTGTTCCATCTGCATGATTATGTGCAGCACTGCTGATTGGTTCCAGGGAAATCATTCCACTGAACATGATGTCCTGGACTGAAATAACCCACAGAGTAACAAAATAACTCACACTTACTCTCAAAGTGACAAACTCTATATCCACTCATTTCAAGTCTGATCAGACACCGGAGTCGGTCCTTAAGTGATAAGATTAATGTGTTTCCTATATTGTGGATTACGGTAATTGACAACTCTATCCTTTTATTTTAAGACTGGGTGCTTCAGGGATCAAATTCTTCATTAAATCAGAATAGATTTGACAAGGTAATTTGATGCATCTGCTATTAGGTGACAGTTTCATTAACTAGTTTCTTTTTCCCTGACACCTGGATTGTCACAAGCTATAGTCTGGCAGACTACCTGTTAACACATATTCCTTTTGTTATCGTGTAAAATTATTGAGCTAGTCTTCTTAATATTCTGTTTTTCTTTCTCCATTTTCAATTTTTTTTCTCACAAGAATATTTTATGCCACTGAAGGTGGTAAGAGTGCTGAAAAGAGATTATCTTGAAGGATAATACCTCAGTTTGTATCTTTTTTTCTCATCTTGCTCCATATTCTATACAAACCATCTCAAGTTGGCATGGAGCAAAGAGTTAGGTATAGAAATATCTAAATATGGAGCACTCTGGTAGCCCAATGGTTATTGTGCATGCCATATATCTGCAAAATCACAGGTTTGAGTCCGGCAATGGACCTTTGTTGCACATACTTAAAGTAATACCCATCTCTCTTTCCTCTTGTTTCATGTTGGCCTCTTTGCTACTAACTGTCCAATAAAGGCAAAAAATGCCAAAAAAAAAGTCTTAAAAAAAGGAAATATGTATGTATGGAAGGGGAATCTGAAAAGGATAGATTATTGTTCGGTAAATGCTAGCGCTCAACTTATCCATGTAGTTTAGTTTCAGTATTGCCTCTCTGTGATAGATATTAAGTTTAGTAGGGCACACATTCTCACCTTTTTTAACTACATTTGGTTAAATATTGAAAATATTTTTTTTTACAGAAAGATCCAGGTGGATTATGTACTGGTTCTTTTTGGTTACTCTGAAGATGTTCTGTTGCTGCCTTTCAGTGTACAAAAAAGTATGTTTGGGATGGTCATGGTTCACTGTTTAAAAGTTCAATAATATTTGTGGACCAATTTTAAATTGCCTGGAAAAGGATATGGACTCTAAATCTGAGTAAGGACTGTTAAAGAACACACCTTTCCTACATTTTACTTTTCATGAATACCATAGTAAAATATGTCAATAATTAGCATAGCTTTATGTTTTTGTCTCTTTTTTTGTTTGGCATGGGTGGGTAAAAATATCTAGTATTTGATGCACTGGACATAAATATTTTGATCTTAAGATCTTAAATAAAACATTAACAAAAAAATGAACGTCTTAGAAGGGTATTCTAGTGAAATTGCAAGAACAACTGCATACTGTAATGGTATTTCATTTCACAAAGTTGCATTTTAAGTTGTGATGGCCTAGTTGCCGAGATAAAGGAGTGACATAAGAATTGCAGGTGTGAGGTTCTCCATTTCCTTGTCAGTCTGTGGAATCACTCAAGAGCCTATTGAGGGCAGAGGATTTTGTCCAAATAAGCAGAGGTCATTTTGCAACTGTTCAATAATCAATGATCAGATTAGAACAAATACACCTAAGTGCTCTCCAGTAACACTTCTGTCTCCAAACTCACCTGCTAAAGTCCAAATGAGAAAGACTAGAGCAAAGAGAGTCATATTCGTGTTCCAAACATTAATGGACAAAAACCTGGAAAAGTTGTTACTTGAACAGCAAACTCAATAATAGTTGATATATGCACCACATGAATGCTCAATAGATCAGCATCCACACTCACTGAGAAACATGTAGCGACCCCCAACAGACAAGGCTGTTATCACAACTGGAAACTGATGAAGTCATAAGAGTCAGTACCACAACAGTGTGCAGCTTCAAGGCTTCACCCTTTAGAAGACCAACCTGAGCACAGCAGGGACTGGATACCGAGAAATTGTTATTTTTTGTGAAGGGCTATAACAGAAAGTTTCTGAACATGCCTTAGGCAAAAACAGAATGTTCAACTTACAAGCATACTGAAGAACTTCAGACTATTTTGCTATGTGTCCACTCTCAGCTGCACATACAAGGTCAGTGAACACTGGACACATGGTTAGCTTTTTTTTCTAAAAATCCTTGTCAAGTCACAAACACACACATTATAGATACACGCTCCCACGATCCAACCTCCCGTCTGCCGCATGAAGTAATTGGCCTGACGCAGAGGGAAATCTCCTATCTGAGCAGTGGTCTTGGGTTTCAGATTGCCATAGGTTCCTTTCTCAAAGGACCTGACCCAGCAAGGCTGCAGCTTATCTATTGCTTGATAGAAGGTTCTGCAGCATACACACACAATTAGGAAGGGTTTCATACACACACAGACAAGAATGTGTATACTAAAAGTCACCCATGCACGCACATTTTTATGTATTTTCACTTTGGAACACATTCACATTTATGTGTATACACTGACATACATGCACATGCACACTGCCTTAAGAGTTTGTTGGTTCTCTTATCCTCTACATCACCCAGTCAGGGGTAGCCTTGGATAGTCCGTTTGATGTCCAACACTCGGCAAGATTAAAAACAATCAACAACAATAACAACAGCAGCAGCAGCCACAAAAACAGCTCCGGCATATGGCTATTAAATCTAAAAGGCGTTCATGCATCAAAAGGAAAACTAGATTTCTGTCATTATTATCAACACTATGTGGCTCCTTCAGGGGCTCATTCTGCAAATACCATTTCTCCATAGACAACAGATTGGGCCAGGCGATGGGTTGAGAGTAGAATGAACAAATATGCTAATGACATGGCAAAATGTAATGCAGGGAGAATACATACAGTTCCATGCACAGATAAACAAACATAACAAAAAGGAAATAAGTACCGGTAATGGTTTTCAAACAAAACAAAGATAAGGTTGAGTTCAAGCCTGAGAAAACTGTCAAGTTAGTTGACTCCCACTGTGTTGTGTTTGGCAAATTATGCTGGTAATATAGAGCTCCACAAATGCATGAGATTCAAGCTCCTCATTCTGTCTGTATCTGAGGGCAGGTCACTGCTGAACAATTCAGCCTGTTATAATTTATGAGTCTGGGACCAGGCTGCGTACCTTTTGCGGGCTACACTGAAATCTAACCTAATCCTGGCTACTCAGATGAAATGAGAAACACTACACTAGTAAATATGCAAAGAAAGCCAATCCCACTCAAAGAGTGGAGTAAGGAATGCTTTGAGTTCACTTTGAGGATAACTATATCTTACAATAGCTACGATCAGATCAGAGAATAATGTCGCTGTGTTTATCAAGATGGCTGCAGTAGCGATGTTTATTTCTGGATATACTATTCTATTGTAGGCCCACATCTCACCGGTGTAATAAATGATGTGTCAGAGGTCAGCCCTTGAGTTATGATTATTGCGACCACAAGGGAGTATGGGGTGTAGGATTTAGGGTGCTAGGCATGTCTCATTCACCCTTCAGCTGTCATAGATCCTCTCCAGAGGCCAGGCCTCCATTGAATGACAGGTGTAAAGTAATGACTCAAGTTCAGAGGTCATGAGACAACATAAGCACACAGGCCAAGCACAGCTGCGTGTAACCTCTGATACACAGTCCATACCTCCCTGAGAATTCCATCATTGAGTGAAAACTCTGCCTGTGAACAAATGATGTTAATTAATAACATGTTTTTGCTCCTATAAAGCAATTACTCTCTTTTTTTTATGATTCGGCTGCTCTTTTATTCATTTTAATCGGTTCATTTGATTAGTGCAGAATTATTTGGGTATCCTTTATTTCAACAAAAACCTCATTTATTCGTCAAATGGATTCACTTCTGAGCTGCGTTTTATGAATTTGGAGAAATAATGCTTTTCATTACTTTCTTCTTTTTTTTTTAACCATTCATCAGGCTGTGTGTGCGGTTCACATATTCCATACAAAAGGAGGAAAGTGGGGCTCTTGGAAACAAGATGGAGGAAGAACATAGTAGATGGAGGAGGGGGCAGTGCTCATTATGGCACTGCAAATTCCAGAAAGTGAGAGATCAGCCTGGAGGCCCTCGGCAGCTGACAGCAGCTGCATTTCCCAGCCTTATGAGGATGGTGGTGGTGGTGGTGGAGACGGTAAGTAGAGAGGACAGTAGAAAGGAAGGCAGGGTTGAGAATGGGATGGAGCCGTCCAGAGGGACTTAGTTATCATTTGGCATTCCTCTGCTCCTTTCATCACTTTGGATAATGCCTCACATGTGGGTGGGAAGGGAATATCATGGGGAAGGGGAGGGTGCTGGGGGGGGAGGAGGGATCCTGCTCTAGGTAGACGCAATTTTGAATCGTATTGAAGTTTTGAAGGCATCGCCCCTCGTACTCCCTCCTCACCCTTGTTCCTCCAGGCTTTGTGAGCTCTGAGTTGTGACAAACACGTACCACAGGCATCTGATCTGAAACAATAGAGCTTTCAATCCAGATGATGGAAGCACTGAGTTCATGCAGGAGTGAGGAGAATAAAAACCTGTGATAATGGACAAAGAGAGGAATATATTCATTTGAAACAACATAACATTTTCATGAGCTGTCTGCCTAATTGTCACATCTATCAGAACATCATGCTAAGAAGGCAAGAGGAAATTTCCGGTTTGTAGAGCTCTCAGTTGGGGATTCCTTGGTGGTTACTGAGACAGACTCTATGGGAATACATTGTACCCACTATTTTCTCCTATTCAGTCACTATATTGCATCCTGTTTCTTTTGGCATAAGTGACTACAAGAAGGTAAAAGATTTCTGTGAGTTTTTCAGAGTAAAGGGCATTCAGATGACTGCCTGTCTACAGCTATTACACTAACCAAGACTGCGTGTAAGTTTTGGCTGTTAGCGTGTGCTGAGGCTGTTGTGTCCCTTTCCACTGTCTTTAACAACCGATCGACTCTCCCCTGAGAGCCACTTAGTCTGTCCTCCATCCAGCCTCTTGAGTTACAGCTAAGACACATATGGAAACACTCAAAAATTGACACATAGTATACGTGCATCCGTGAACTGGAATGCACACTGCAATGTATACAGCACTATATTGACTAATATGGTACAGACAGCTTTCTCAGGGACCCACAGCCATGAGAAATTAATCATTTTTCCATGATAACTCTCCACTGTAATCATCTCAATCGTCACATTCTAGTGGCATTCGTTAAGTGAAGTGGGTAAAATGACAAGAATGTTCTCCAACACACATCTATAGTCTCTCTCTTCAAAATCCTTTCAGTGGACAATATATGAATGTCGGTTGAGATATCTGCCTCTCTGAGCCATTATCAAACAGATATACAGTCCTTGCAAAAGGAGCGGGAATAAACAGTGAATAAATTTAACTGAGCATCACAAATCCCACAATATTATAATCATAATTTGATTATATTGTCAGAATTTGATCAGTTCAGTCCAATAACATCTGGAAAGTCTAGAGGATTTATTTATTTTATCCCATTTATGTGTGCAGGGAGCCGATACAATGTCAGCCTGCTCAGCCAGTATAAGTCTCGGCCGTGCATGCTTTCAACTGGCTCTGCTGCAGAAGGACTCTAGTGTATATGCTCTATAGGCCCAAAAACACAGAAGTGTGCAGAACATTCAGATGATTTTTATGGCCAGAAGCTGAAAGCATGAAGGTTTTTTGGTTTTTTTTGGCGTATGCGAATGAGTGGGGCACCATCTTGTAACACGGTATCCAGCTCTCCTTAATACAGCCATCGTTGATCACCACAAATGAAATTCCATTCCCCTTCATTGTCTTCGGGTGGGAACTAAAATCTCAGAGACAGAGATGAATATCTTAATAACCAGAAAAATAAAACCAAAATTGTTTGCATGGCTAGATATCTCTCGAGGCAAGTGAGAAATGTAGTTTTTGTTGTTTTAAGTGGTTTGTGTGAGCTGAGCATTGAAATCAATAGTGATTACAAAATATTAGTACTATTATCTACTTCCACTAAGATACATATTGCGGGGGAGGCCTTCCTAGCATGCTCTAGGGTAACAGACTCATGGACGTGTCTTGTTGTATTTGTGTTTCTATGTTGTTATTGGTGTTATGAAATGAGATCTTTTGTCTATTTTTTTCCCGTCTGACAACCCATGCTCGCCACAATACCTGTAGTATTAGTATGAAGGATGTTTGGTTTGAGTTAAACTGACACAGGTCTGTATTTATGCTGGGTATTTAAGCCATCAGAGCTTGGGACTGGAAGTATACATTTTATACATTCTTTAGTCAATATGGCCTCTCTGGCAAGTCATAAAGCTGAATGTGTTATATTTTCCCCATGGAGCTCTGCAACATCCAGTTAACAGTGTCACATAAAGTATGACTGTGCAGTGTATCCCTCTTTACCAAATATGAATACCATTATACCAACTGAAGTGCATCTATGGAACGTAGCTCTTGATTCTATGAGCATCTGTTAAGATGGCAGCTGCTGGTTAAGAGCCGTAATGACTGCCATTAACCAATGTTTCACTGCTCTACATAATTCTGCTTCACATGCATCACTACTGCGCAGTGCTCGGCCATATGAGCAAACTTTGAAAGGGCGCTATCAGTGTGGGGGAAAAGTGAGGTACTGTATTATTAATGATGATCTATGCATCATACACTCGAGGAAGGTTTTCTTTAATCATCAGCATTCATGACACAGGTATCTATAGCAGAATTATAGGTACAGTGTATCGTTCCTCCTTGGCACAAAGGGCTGAAGGCAAACGTGATTGTAAATTCACATATCTTCATCCCAACGCCCTCATTAGAGAGAGGTCAACATTTTGTGCTATCATCTGCTCTCTTGCATCACCCTGTGAAGACAGTGTGGAATTTCTACACAAGAAAGACACAGTTTACCTTCTGCACTTACCCAGGGCAAAGACATTCGAAGGCCTTTCAATAATACAACAATATGGCAGGGTTTCCACTTCCATTTTGAGGGTTAGATGTGATAAAACACAGTGATATTTCTCTTTACACATCAGGGAAGGAGACAAAGAGAGGAAAAGCTTGTAGCTTCTGGCATGGCATGCTGTGTGCACAGCTATGGCTTGACACATGGAGGGATGTCAGCGGATCAGATGTGCTTTGGCAGCCAAGGTTGAGTTATGAAGTTGATATTAGAGAGAAGGGAGCGACGAGTGGGAAGTGTATGACCTTCATCGCTCACTATCCATTCTTTCTCTTCTTCTATCCTCCCTCTATCTCCTCTGCAAGCCATGAAGCAAAGGAGCCCTTTTGTGTGAACTCTCTAATTAGGGAGACCTTGACATGCGGATTTCATCCATTGTTCCTCTTCATTTTGGTGGGAAAATATTTCATTGATTTTTGCAGCAATCGAAGGCGGGCGGAGCTGAGAGGGGCTCTGTGTGGGATTAGACTCTGCGGGGGGTTTTCTGGGATGGGTGGGGAGCTTGCGAGGCAGCGGGTACGTGTGTGTGTGTGTGTGTGTGTGTGTGTGTGTGTGTTTGTGTGGAAGGGGGGCAATGTCTCACTATATAACCCTACCCCTTCTCACCCTTTAGAAGGAACCAATTACGGCAGTGATCCTCGAGCCATCATAACTCACCTCTTCCTCCAGCTCTCATTGTTCACTAGCGTACCTGCTGTACTGCAGACTGTCTTCCTTCACATAGTGTTGTGATAAATCCAGCTCTTTTACAAACATCTGGATTCATCAAGGCTTTTGTTTATGTTCCCCCGAGCGCAAGTATGATGAAGGATGGCTATGTTTCATAATCAAACTAAATCATGTACTTGTCAATTGTTCTTTTGTAATTTTATCGGATACTAAACAGTAGAATGACATTAACATTGGTTAAGTGGGGTTTGCATTTTCAGTTAGTTTTTAAACTCTTACAGTAAGAGAAAGGAGACCGTCGCAGGCCGTCTACTGCTGTTTTCCCTGCAGAGTATACAGCAATCACCCGTTTCTGTCTCTTTCTCCCTCACTCTTCTTTCTCCTGTCACTCTAGACTGTCTCTAAATTACGTCTTACCCCTGCAGGTGCCAACATCTCTCTGAAATGATTATTCCTACCACACAGAAGATTGCTTTTGGTAATTATATGTATCATAATTAAATTTGATGAACTCCTCCGAGACATAAAATCTCATTTGACCCAGGTGCTGCATTTCTCTTCCTATACACAAAAGGATACATTTCTGCTACCATTAAGAGAGATACACTTTGAATCTTGCAACTGACATCTTGATTAAGCAAAGCAGTATTTCCACATTTACTGAATTCACCGAGGTCCATCAATAACGTAATTACTGAACAAGAGAAATGCTAATTCTCCATCATTATGGCAGGATGAATTGAGCAGGATTAGCTATGTTGTTCCACAAAAGGCCAAAGCAAGAAAAAAGAGCTGAAGGTCAATACCTGTTCAGCCAGACCACACGTAGCCGCATGAGTCAGTGGGCTCCACATGTGTCCCAGCACTATTTATAAAGGCAGACACAGAGGCAGTCTTCTGCTTATTCTTTTTTTTTTTCATACTGGTGAATCTCATTAAAAAGTAGACACATCAGTTATGACGTTTAGAAGGCCAGCTCATGCTTTATGCTATAGATGGGTGACAAAACTAAGGATAAAAAAGTTAAAAAAAAAAAAAAAAAAAGAGCAGAAAAACATAACAAATGCAGATGCTTCCATACAGGGCATGAGGGATCATAAAATAGTTTGATGAGTATGAAAATGAATGTGAATTATATGGCCTTCACAGACACAAGATGTCAAACCAATTGATCACCTATAGGAGATTTTGGACTGACATATTCAACTGGATTTATACTTCTATAGAGAGACACATTAATGTCTCTGTGAACCTACAGGGTGTTATGGGTAACTGTATGTTGCAGAGGTAGTTTGTTGAAGAGGAGCCAACATGCACACCTCCCAAATCTCAACTGACTTGTTAATCAAGCTGACTGACTAATACAACTCCTGTTGGGACACGGGTTCACCTTACCAAAACGCTTTTTGTTGGTTTTTCCTTGAATCCCTTACTCATCTGCATACTACATTTCATCATTTGTAAAAAAAAAAATTACACATATTAAAAAGGAAACAAAAAATACAGTGCTTCATAGAGCTTGTGAACCAAACTCAGACTCAGGTCTCCAAGAGTAGTTTGTGCTCCAGGCTTTTCCTAGGCCCCCAAGATCACTGTAAATATGCAGGCAGCTTACTGACACCCTGCAGCCAGCAAGTGCTGAGATTAGATTTAGGCCTCGGACAATCTCACAAGGCGAGCAACCAGTCACTGGGGAGTGACACAACTTCGGTCATGTTATGTTCTTTGTCTTTTGCTAAATAAATATTTCTTTTAAAAATGCAGGTACACACATGCACAGGTAAGCATACATACAGAGAGCTGACAGGGATTTGAGAAATGCCCACTTTGAGTTCTACCATTCCTCTCTCTCCACCTCTGTGCCATCATCTTTGTCCCATGCTTTTAAGTTTGCAATGTTCCTTCACTGTCCTTCACTCAGTATTCACTTTTCTAGCTTTCTCAGTTTTCTACTCCCACAGTCTGATCTGCACCGCTGGATGGATTGCTTTTTCTCCAACTCTCTCCCCTTCTCTCTGCAGGAGTTCCCTGCTGTGCACCAATCCCTTTCTCACAGGTGATTGCTCAGGGAATATTGATTAAGGCAAAGATTTGCTGCTGAGAAGTCACTTTTCAAACTTCCTGCGACTTTAATGTGAAATAAAGTGAGCTGACTCCCTCGTCAGTGATAAACACCCTGTTTCAGATGAAGTATACTTTTAAGAGAACACTCTCCATACTCATCTCCGTCTTCATCTCTTTGGCTTTCTGTCAGCCTCAATTTTTCTGTTTCTTCCCATTTCTCTTACACACGCACGCACGCACACATGCACACACACACACACGTCAGCTTTCACACCAACGTAATGTAGTACTCCTTGTCATGAGGGCACATATCTTCTGCTATTGCTCTAATTGCTCTGATTAAAGTGACAAACAGGCCCAATTAAGCTAAAGGCGTAAGAGAAGAACACCATAAAGAGTATCACCACATCAATGGTCATTACGTCTGTTTAACTATTAGCGGAGCTCTACAAGTGCAATTAAACCATCTGTATGACCTTGAACTGTCTCCTGAGCAATAAGACAGCTCCTGTAAACGTGTGGTTGGTGAGGAAGCATTTCCTTTCACAGACCACAATAATCAAATACAATTTAGGTCTTATTTTTGTAGATTCAGCAATCATTTGTAAAGGTTATGATAACATTCTATTTGCCAGAGTAGTTACTTAGATTTGGGAACAGGGTGACATCGCTACAACAAAGTCTGACGAGGTGAGAAATGAGCATTCAGAAGATCAGACACCTTGTAAACAAGCTGTTTAGCGAGATTATTTAAAGCACTTTAATTAGTGGTGAAACTGAATGTGAGTACACCTATCATGTTGGTAGTAATCTCTTATTTTACAGGAACACTGTATGTGTACATTGCTATGGTAACTATGGTATGGTAGTTCAAAGTTGAACCAGGAAGTTAGATGTGGTGATGGATGTTTTCAACTGACAGTTTGGGTAATTTGGCTTCATTTCTCTTCTTAATAGGTTTCGCTAGCCTGAATATATATATATATATATATATATATATATATATATATATATATATATATTTATATATAAAATGCTTATGTTTCTTGCCCACTCTGACTTCTTGTTAGTCACTCCCATATTTAAGCAATTAACAATGTTACAATGCTATTGTTGATTTATGGCCACAACTACAAAAATAAGACAGAATTTGTATAAAATCACATTTTTCCTTTAAATAATTAGTTTATGATTTTTAATATGTATATTTATTTGCTTTTTTGCCAAGAGTTGGTGAGAACATAGATATCACTCTCATGTCAGTACATTAATGATGTTACTAAAGCTTGCATGGTTAGCTTAGCTTAGCACTAAAAAGGGAAACAGCTAGCTGCCTCTGTCCACAGTTTACAAAATCTACCTAACAGCACCTTTAAACCTCTCTAATGGAGCTTTAAAGTAGTTCAGGTGGGCATGGAAGTCATTTTATAGTCACATACATATAGTTCCCTACATCCTCCAATCATGTATCTCCACACTATCTCTGTCTCAATTGGGGGTTTATATAAACATTTGGTACTCATTCAGTCTGCATACAACAACACTGACTCTGCATCCTTGTTGCTACACTGCTGCCTGCTTTCAGAAATGCCAGCCTCCTCTTGTATTAACATTTAGTTGTTCATGAATTGTGAATGTTTCATTTAATATATGCTCATACTCATCAGGGAATTTGTATCTCAGGCTCTGCCAGGGGGGGTTTGTGAGCTCAGTCTGTGTCAAGCTTGCTAAGATTTGTCCCATATCATCACATGAGCCACACCGCCAAACTACAATGCATATTGTTGCAATAAATGTTTAAAACCTTAATGTGAGTATCTCATCTTAAATTAAAATGTCATTTCTTTTTTTTAAACCAAAGTTACTGTGCTCAGTCAAGAAATGGTCTGGCACATAGCCCCTGTAATTTAACACAAAATGTTGTTTTCTTTGGTTCTTGTACTTGTACAAACTAAACTAATGAGATATTGAAGTGTTAATTAGTGAGTTTTAGAGGTGCTGGTGGACGGTTTTGTTACCTTTGAACAGAGCCAGGCTGGCTATTGCCTGTGTTTCCAGTCTTTGTGCTATGAGCTAAACAGCCACCGTGGAGTGGTGGACAGTGTTTATTTCCAAAAATATCAAACTACTCCTGTAAAGGGGTTATTCTTAAGATTTTCATCAACACTAGTTGTTTGGAAGGCAGTGGGAGCTTTCACCAGTCCTTTAGTGACATCATTGCATATGCTCTCATGAAAGGACAAAGTGACGACAGAAGCACTTTATTTATATCACAAACTTGAAAAGACAGAAAATTGACTGTTTCATAAATCTAGTTGGCTTCTTCTCTGTTTGGCACATCCCCTGCACAGCAGTCTCTCTGCTAATATGAAGCAGGATATTATCAATCAATTAGAGTCAATAAACAGTTATGGAGGAACACTGAGAGCTGGATACATCCCCATATCTTTTGACTCACCTCATTAACCATATCATTACTGTGGAACAAGCTTTCCAGTGTGTGAAATGTTCTAAAAGTCTCCATCTCTGGCAACTGGAATTTATGAGACTACTGTGACTGTTTGTGTACTTGTATGTGTGTGTGTGTGCAAGTGTGTGTTTGCTTGTGTGTTTGAGACACAGATAAGATTTTAGATGGAAGGATAATTTCCACTAGTTTGTCAAAATATTGTCACTTTTCTTGGTGAAACTCTAAGCCATTTTTTGAGGAGTTTGCGTGTTTCTGAGCGACGGCTCGTTTATTAGTGGCTGATGGCTTTTAACACGTGCTGCCAGCCAGACTGGTGGTGACAAAAAGCTGTTTATTTCTCCAGCTATTATGAAACCAAGCATTAGATGTCACCCACAGTGCTGACAGTAGTGTTAGTGGATAATGACCCTTCCTCTCTGCTTTCTTGAGTCACGATTAATGAAAACAGAATTATTGCCCATTGAGTCACAGACCATACTGTGATTGACTTGTTTTCAAAGGCGTTTATTGAGTGCATTTTAGTACAATAGTTTTCAGAAAGTTACAGCTTACAAACTCTTGACACGTACTTGTCACAATTTACAAGTGGTAGCTATACAGAAACCAACAAAAAAAAAAAAAAAAGAAACCGTTCACGCTCTTAAGCAATGTACCTGTGCACACATAAATGTCTGTACACACAAATGTGGCTACTATGCGCACACACACACTCACACATACAGTACATTCTCTCACTCTTGCACACACAAATAAACAAACAATGACATGTGCACGCTCACGATCAGCTTCCCCATCCAATGTGTACCATAGATGGAGGTTGTGACTGGTATCCTTGGTAAAGGTCCATTTTCACCTGGTTTTCCCTCCTGATTGGCTGCCCACTGCAGTTCTTCAGTGTGTTTACTGTCGGTGTGTGCATATGAATGTGTGGACATGAAGTGTTGTGTGTATGCTGTTTTATGTGTGTAAATCTTTGAGTTCACAGTCTGAAACAAAAGAAAAAAAAGAGAATGCAGTAGTTTAATAAGCTAAGTTTTGTAGGGAGTCACGTCAGGTCATTTTCAGGTGAACACGGCTTCTACTATTCTGACCTATAAATGATAGACATGAAATAGGCAACTAAGGGGATCGTTGGTCACTTCCCGACAGTTACAGCATCATGAAACATTTAACAAGCTCTGTTCTTGTGTTTTGTATCAGTGTGTGATGAATGGTTTCCATACGAAACGGCTTTCAGAGAGGGATGGCGAACCGCCTCTCCATTTATCACACTGGAGTGTCATTACAGTCAGATATTTAGAAAGACAAACAGAGCAAATGGGGGGAAAAGAATTACACTGTTGCATAATGAATACATTCTATCATCTCATTCACAGGCTCTTGGGTTGAAAAGCAAATACATGAGACTGAGCTGAATAGAGGACTAATGCATTCAAATTGAATCACTGGCATCAGTGAAAGGGATTTATGCCAATCTTGAGGAGCATGTGATTATATTTAGCAATACTTGGTAAATCAATGAGTTGGCAAATTCAAAAGAAAAAGCAATTGATTTTGCCCATGAAGCAAACCAGTTGCTTGATTACAGTATTTTCCATTACCAAACTAAGCCAATTCACATTTATATAATGAGAGAGATGTTGCCACATAAACCTCACGACAAGATGAAAGGAACTGAGTCACTTCAATTAACTAACTTTCTGACTTTCATCTAACCATTCCTTCCTCTTGCCACTTTGCCTCCCGACCCCACCATCCTGTAAACTGACTCATTCCCCTCTTTCTATCACAAATGCACAAACTCTGCCGGGTCTCATCCCATAGCAGGCTAGAAACCAGACACGAGAATAACATAACTGAGGGTTCCTCAGTGTGTGTGTGTTGTGTGTTTGTCTTTTGACTGTCCCATCAGTCTCCCTCCCCGTGGCTGGTCAGATGCCTGTCAGACGGGGGTCCCAGCAGGTGTCTGCTCTCCCGCCTGGGCCCAGTGGAGCATGGAGCTAACCATTTCTCAGGCCGGCCCTGGCCCAACCCAGCCCAGCGCAGGCCCAGGACAGCTTGGTTACACCCACGATAAACGAGCTGGAGGTTTGCCAGCCAGCGGGAGTGGGAGAGAGGGCAGGACAGACAGAGGAGGGGGAGGAAGAGGATGACTTGAGGGGGGGTGAGTGTACTTAATAATCTGCTAATGGGCCTGCCATCAATTTCTAATTTTGGATGCAAGGTGGTTAGAACTGTCGTCATTCACGTCTCTTCAAATAGGGCCAAAAGGGATTTCAACAGGGGTCACAGCTACTGCAAAGAATTGCTACTACAGTAGCTTGTGATAATTGTGTTGAAGTCAAAAGAAGTCACCACCACTGCTGTATATCAAAGGATATTGTGAGCTTAAACATTGTGGCCAGTTTTCTCTTAGGTTTAAAAAACAGTGTTGTTAACATTATTTCATCAACATTTGATGGAACTGAAAGGGGACGTATCATGCACATCTCCAGGTCTATATTTATATTTTGGGGCTCTACAGGAATATCTTTGCATGATTTACAGTTCAAACATAAACTCCTTATCTTATACTGACCCTCTACACAGCCCCTCAGTTCAGCCTCTGTCTGACACAGGCTGTTTTAGCTCCTGTCTCTTTAAGGCCCCCCTACTGTTGAGAGCAATCTGTTCTGATTGGTTAGCTTCCAGAAGCTGTGTTTTGGACGACTTCCGGCTACTCAAGAGGCTACGTAAAGAAACAATAGTAGCTGGATTTCACTTCTTTTACTCATTCTGTACTCCAATTGGAAACTTCTCAAATATATCTGTACATGTTCTAACCTGATCCGAAATATGTGAGTGGACAATGTGAACAACCCATGGAACAACCTTAGCAACAAAGACTACAGAACAGACAGCCTTTTGTGGGTATGCACAAACAATCTGATGTCATTTTGAGGAGGAAGTAGAGGTAACTTTCAGGGAGCATTTTTACATATGTCAACTCAAGTTTTGGAACTTTGGAACATAGACATCCAACAACATAACGGTATAAAAAAACAGAAAATCACAAAAAGTATAATAGGTCCCCCTTAATTCATAAAGTATAACCTATTTGCTAAAGCCACAGCTTGAAGCAAGAGACCAGCAAAAAAGCCAAAAGTAATACTAACAGCAAAACCACCACTACTCATCACCAATCTGTCCTGAAGTCGCTGCAACTGTGACACCATCACAGTGCACAGACCAATCACACTGCAATCATAGAGCACCATCCCCAGACTAAAAGAGAGAAATCAACCTTGTGCACTGTCAAAAACTATCTACAAAATATATTCAAATCCTAAATTCTGAAATACTGCACTGTAATTTCGTAGACAGTCATCCATGGCTTCCCCGGAGAATAATGTAGACAACTCGCAATCAAATACAACCAAAGAGTGCATTTCCAAACACCAATTCCTGCAGCAAGAGTTATGGAGAGATTCATATATGCGTGAAACTCTCTGTGGCACCACAGCATTTGTGCTCAACCTGTCTGCCCATATGGCAGCAGCATATTCAGCTTTATTGGCCAAGTATGTTTATGCATACAAGGAATTTGACACCCCGGTTTCTAGTGGCTCTTTCTGTTCTTACACACAACAATCTTCAGAAAGATACAGCTAAAACAAGCCGAACAAAGATAATTACACATAAACATATCACTATTATGTACAAGCAAATGGGTGAAAAACAGATACATAAATATAAAAACAACATGTGGACAACAATGTACAATGTCTATATACAGGTGAAACCGTTCCTGTAAACTGTAAGCAGGATACAAATAGTGCCAAGGTGTGAAGAGTGCCAGAGTGCTGAAATAAATATTAAACAGAGTGCTGAAATACTGTATGGGTAAAAAAGTGGTATTAATTCACATAGTAGACAGTTATGTACAGCATATACAGCCATATACTGAGAGTGCATAGATTAAATTAGCGGCTTAGCTACTGCAGTCTATGGGAGGCTGTGCTACGCTGTAAGCAGTGTACCCATGTGGGCTGTTTAAGTCTGTGTGTTCATCGGAATGGCATCAGGCGTCTGTTGGCAAACCTCAGCCCAGATGTTCATGTTTACTGTGTGGAGAAGTGATGCTGATTCACTTCGATTTCCAGTGCCTTGATTAGCTACTCTGCTATGCATATCAAACTTGCTGCAAATCTTTCCTCGGCCAGGATATTTGTGGCGCCCATGAGAAAGACTAACTGGATTTGCCTGAAATAAAATCTACCAGATATAGAGCAATTTGATGTTAAGTAGTGTTTCATCTGTATGATCAGCAGGTACTTACCGTGGTTTTGGGCCGGCCAAGGTGTGAAGTTTCCATCCCCTCTGGATGGTGCTGAGCACTCCCACACAAAAAACAACAGATCAAAAAGAAATAAAAACATAAAACATATCTGTACAAGTAAGGGCTCACCAGCAAGAGACAGCATGTGTACACCCACATTTAACATGATCTCCAATATATGGATATTTTGTCAATTATTTTAACTCCTACAGCAATGTTCATGTAGATCTACAATACCAATTCTTTGCCCATGATTCCTTTTACATATTCCTCAAGTAAAGATTCAGTGAGGATTGTCCTTGTGCCCCTGGATCGAGGAGACGTACAAACCCAGTGTCCATTGTTGAGTCATCCAAAGGGAACCAGGGGACTGTAGGAATCTATACATTGCATGTGCCTATCACAATCTAGTCAACAAACATGTCTTTGCCAAAAATGCAAGCAGAGAGTTCTGTACATAAATATTCATACATATCACCTTCAATATGAAGGTTTATTATGAAAGATATAATCATATTTAACAAGAGATAAACATTTATATTCTCTGAATCTGGGTGGGGCTGGTTGAGAAGTCCTTTGGCAAGGCCTTCCACCCAGAACTCCACAGGTAGTGTTAAAGTTAAAATATGAGTGGGCGGCATCTTGCTATAGTGATAAAACAAACAGATGGTAAAAGACAAAAATATAACTAAGCTCTGAATTTTCACCAGTTCATTTACGATACATTTTTCAAATTCTTTAAACAAGCAAAAGATGATGTGAAAGTTGAAGATGGTGCTCCACTGTACATCCCTGTATTCTTCTCTCTCTAATAATTCCTACTAGTAATTGCTTTTTCTTCTGGGACTTATTTCTGGCCAGGTCAAGGCATCTTCATTGCACACGTTGACGACGGTATGGGTAAAATCACAGGTCACACGTTGTTTCTACATGTCTCACACTTCTGTTTACAATTTTTAACATCTTCTAGTCCAGATAATATAGAAGTACAATATCACTCATTTTACCATACAGTCTGGAATTGTGAGATATTCCCTGTGTTGATGTTTGATTGTTGGAGTTATTTTGGTTTACAATGACACGAATGGCAGTTCATAACCACAGCTAATAACGTCTGTCTTCCTTTTGTGGATAAATAGAGAAACAGTATCAAGTCTGGACCCTGAACTCCTGATGTGGATTGCATGAAGTGTAGTAGCTGTTAACCATGTGGTAGAGTAGACCCTGGTCTCCTGTTGTCACGGTAGTGGATTAGATTAAGACAATAGTCTCGACTCTGGCGCGTTCCGATGGATCGGGGGTCATTCGAGGGCTGCCATTGTTGTTGGTCCTGCGAATGCTGCCCGTTCCGTGGTACAGCGCCCCCTGTAGTCATGCCATGGTTGTGGGTGACTGGCTCATCTGCACCCTCATGGACTGGATATTACTGAGGATCTTCTTCTGGTGGCCTGCCAGGGTCACTCCTATTCTCAGCAAGTCCCTAGAGACAGAAAGAGGCAGAGAGAAAGAAAATTGAAAAGTAAGAACATATTTTGAAGCAATAGATGAAAGGATTTCCATCCTATTGAAGATGGAATGAATCATTTCAGTATGAAGCGATAATACTGGCAAAAAATGCCATCATAAATCATTTCATGGTGCAACATGACTATATAGAAAAGCACAATTTCAGGATGGAAAGCTAGTGGCAATGAGCAGAAAACACAAATTTGCAAAATTAATACCACTTAATATCACTTGAGAGAAGACTTAGTAATGCATGTTGCTTTGCATTGCAAAGAGACTGCATGAATGCCACCGAGCCCCAAGCATACATTTTTAATAAAAATTTTTTTTTTTTTTACATTTTTACATGAATATGTAGACCAAGCAACATTGTTAATTTAAAAAAAAATGAAGTGCAATATTTGAGTCTATTGGTTCCACAAGTACTACAAGAGAGGCTGTCATGACCCAAGTTTTGAAATACATAAACAGCAGCGAATAAATATGCCTCCTAATGTGTGGTTAAAAGATTCACTTCCATATCCATTTCTGAAAATTGTTCATAAAAATCCCTATTATGAAATAGAAATCACAATACTTGAAAAGCACAGATGGGAATATTCTTACCAAAATTACTTTGGTATTTGCTGTCGTAATGAGTTGTATTTTCATGCATTAATCATACAGGAATTACATTGATCCAATCATTCAGAGACTTGACTCACTGGGGGGCATTAATGTTAAAAATACATGCACTTGACGAGTCATTTTGTATACTTTTATAAATGTGCCCATCAAGTGCCATATGGGTATTGGAACTCTTCATTTGCACACGAGCAGGTGAACTTACTCTGAGGTCATTTGAGCCACCAGCTGCAGAGAGGTAAACCCTGAGTTGAGGAAGTTGTCTCTGTACTGGTTCATCTTGATGGCAGCGAGCCAGTCCTCTACTGAGCTGAAGGTGTTAAAGTCAGGTATGGATCTGTCCAACAGTGGCTGAGAAGGCCTGTAGGAGAGAGCGAGAGCGAGAGCGAGCGAGAGAGCGAGAGAGATTGAGAGAGAGAGAGGATATATAAAGCTGGGCTTTGATGCAATATTAAACATGGGGGATTTAAAGAGAAGGAGAGAAACTTAGGTTATGGTGTTTGTGTGTGTGTATGTTTGTGTGTGTGTTGTATGAATATTGGCTTTGGAAAGTATCTATCTATCTATCTATCTAATATAAAGATTAAAAAGAGGAAGAAAAAAATTCCCTAGTGTCCTTATGTCATGGTGATGGTGCTCATTGTCAGGCATTAGGAAACTGGTCACAATTAAACGGTTAAAACAGTAAACTGACAGAAATACAGGGGGGACCTTGAAGAAAAACTTGATCCATCGTTCAACCAAACTCACATTGGGCCAAAAGTTCACCTTTCAACATGGCAGCAGCACAAAGCACACAGCCAAAACAAGTGGCTTCAGAACAAGTCTCTGAATGACCCTGAGTGGCTGAGCCAAAGCCCAGAAATTGGACTGGAAAATCTGTTAAGAAACCTAAAGCTCGAAGTTCATAGAGAGACCACATCCAATCTAGCCAAGCTCGAGAGAAAGGATGGATAAATTGCCTAAAACAAGATGTGCAAAACTATGCCTCCAATAAGATAAAACCAAATTAAGGCCAATGATGCCTCTACAAAATAGCGCATAAGCATTCTGAATACTTATGTAAATGAGATGTTTCCGTATGTTTTAGTTTGAATTTTTCTGAAAAAAAAACATGTTTGTGCTCTGTCATTATGGGTTAAAATCTGGAGAAACTGAACTTTCCACAGCCAATATGGGAGGTGGATTGCGGATTACTTAAAAGCAGCTGGAAAAAAAAGTCCTAGGGAGGAAAAGTTCGTGTTTGATGCAATCAAGAGTAATAAATTCATGTTTATTCTATGAGAGGATAAAAAAGTAAGCATGTGCGTGCTGAGTTAGCTTCTGCAGAAAGCATTTGTAAATATTGTATATATAAACAGATGAAAAGCATATCTGCGTGTCTGTGTTCTCAGTGTCCACTTCAGGGTGAATGCTTGTGTGTTACAGTTTATGCTGTTGAAAAAAAAGTGTTTTTACTCACACTGAAGGGATGTTGGCTACAGCTTTGAGGCTGGTTGGGTTACGGATCATCTTGTCCAGGGTACTGACGATGTCGGTGAAGCGGGGTCGTACGTTGCGGTCCTTCTGCCAACAGTCCAGCATCAACTGGTGCAGGGCGCTGGGACAGTCCATGGGTGGCGGCAGGCGGTAATCCTGTTCAATAGCATTAATAACCTGGAGGAGAAGAGGTGGGAGGGTTCAGTAGAGGGGTTATCTATTCTGAAATTTAGATAATTGATAATTGTATAAATTGCGCAACACTCATACAGTAATTAATACTAATTGCTGCCAGTTATAGTGTTTGTTGATGAGTGTGTTAAAAATACTAATTTAACTAAGGTTTCAGTGATTGATGACATTAAGCATATCCACTCTGTAATACTGTCACGCTCGCACCCGCTGCAACCAGCACCCCACCCCCACCCTATACAGACACACTCTCTCTGGTCAGTCAAGAGACAGTTATTCAGACTGACGTGCCCTTCCTCTTGACTCTAGCCAATCACATGTCACTCCTGGAGGACAGAGTGAGGAAAGAGAGGGAAAGGAGAGCAGATCCAGTGTCATTGTGGAAAGAAGTCGCAAGGGAATGGGCAGATTGCATATAATTAACACTGTGAAGTATAGCCACTAGACACATGTCTCTTAGAGGCTGCACAGGCTATCCCCACCTTGTTATAGAGAAGCTACGAGCTAAGAGTTTCGGGGGAGTCAGAGTTATACTAGAGTCAAGTGTTTTGTGAGAGTTGAACAAAGTTCGATTGGAACCTGAGGTGAATTTGAAGACTTTAGATAGAAGTGGACTAGCTATAGTATAACTCAATTTGTTTGTTAGCTACACTGTGGGGTTTGTAATAGTTATACAAACAATAAAGTCGAAATAGATACTTTATTTCATAGTAAATCATGCTTATTCTGCAGCTATGAAGCCACTTCTTTGACACAAAGACTAAAGATGATCCAGATTGCAGTATTGCACACTGACTGACCTAGCGCTCACCCATATCCATATATCCATACTGTCTTTAGGCCGTTTTCAGACCAAATCAGACGATGCGGCCCACCGCTGCAGGGTTGAGCAGAGGTGTGTGGGCGTGTTTGTGCTCTATAATGTGACCGCTGTGAAACAATCAGAAAATAACGTTTTATTGATCTGATTCACCGGCTTTCTCGCTACCACTGCTCCCTCTCTTCATTCAGTCTCTAGCTCGCTCAACCACAGCTGCTCTCGCTTGCTTGTGCTCTAAGCTCTCTCTCTCTCGCTCTCTCTCTCCTTCTTTTTCTCGTCTTTTTTTAAAATGCAGCAAAGCCTAACTTTACTTTCAACGTTATCAAACGAAGAGAAATGTCCTCCCCTCTTCCTAGTAACGTCTTTGCTCTCCCTCATGGCAAGGTTGTACAGTTCTGATCAGTCTGTTTGCTGGCTGTGATTGGCCACTGCAGCCTTCAGCTGAAGTGACGTCAGGTTGTGTTTCTCTAAAAGTTGACTCTGGATCAACTTTCTCACCGCAGGCCAGTGTGGCGCCGCTGCGGCCAAAACCCCCACAGCCTAAACTCACTACCCTCATTCAAATGAATCACTGCACCGCCTGATTTGGTCTGAATACCACCTTAGATGTAAACTTTTCATGAAAATGCACACTTCTGAGATAAGGATCTGGTGTGAAATCAAGTATAACAGATACAATCATTAGAAATTAGAGGCTGCTCTGTAGGAAGCCAACTCCACCCCCGAGTTGAGTGCAACTCAGCAGAATCTTGACAAATGGTACATATGGAGAAGTGGTTGTGTGTTTGTGTGTGTGTGCGTGTTTTTATGTGTGTGTGTGTGTGTGTGGACTGAGCAGCCGGACATGCTGAGCGGAGCCAGTCCTCTTCTCTGCATTAGTCCCACCAGGCAGTGTTTGCTGCTGGCCCACTGAGGCAACATCTGCTGGGTTGGACGGTCCTTGTGGAGCAGGGTCCATAGAGGCCTGATGGTTGGCTAGTTGTCTCACTAAAGGGAGCTTAGGAAGAGAGACCTCATAGTATGGGACTATATCCAATGGTTGTGTGTGTTTGTGTTGGTGCCTGTGTGTTTGTGGGAGTCTGTGTCTGGACCTTATCCAAACGGACATGGGGGACAAAGCAGAGCTCTCAGCAATCATTCATTGCTCTCAAAAGCCGGCCAGGAAGGAAAAGGGATAGTGTGAGACTGTGCCCATAATAAGTCTGCTTTCAAAGTCAGAGTCAAGGACATCTTCAATGATGATGCTAGATGGGAGATGATAAAAATGTGTGATTTATCACCAATTCCTCTCTTATGAGTTATCCTTGATTGTGTATCTGTGGGGTGAAAAGACAGTATAACCACATCTGTACGGAAATGGCTGTCCTATTAATGAGGCAGTTTATTCCGATTTCAAACTTGTTGTTTTATAGCATGGGAGTTCAGGGAGTTGAGAAAAGAGATAACTTAAATGTTCCCTTTTATTATCTCTCTGAAAGATCCCATGAAATAGGCATCTGAACTGCTTCTTTGTAGAGAACAGTGTTTCTTCTGTAGTGACCTCCTGCTGGATTAATGGTTGTAACTAAAAAGCCCAACCAATAATCACCACAAATGTTTTTAACAATTCAGCATTTGTGCCTGTCCTTTCACATAAAGCTATGATACCATTTCATGGCTCCTTGGTTTTTACAAATAAACACTTACATCCTGGTTGGACATGTCCCAGTATGGCCTCTCTCCAAATGACATCACTTCCCACATAACGATGCCATAGCTCCACACATCACTGGCCGAGGTGAACTTTCTGTAAGCGATGGCCTCTGGTGCTGTCCACCTCACTGGGATCTTACCACCCTGAGAAAATGAGAAAGGAACAAAAGAGGCACAAGGGGAAAAGTGAGAAATTTCTGACTTCCAAAACTGTTTATTGCCAACATTCTTTTCAGTTGTAGCACATTAAAGCCAGCCATTACCCTCAACACCAACACCCCCTTGCCTTGACTTTCCACCTTCATCCCTCTACCTCTTTATCCCTTCATCTAATAGGTGCATCAATCCTCTAGCAGCCAAAACATACACAAGATTCTGCATCTGTCTCAGCAGCGGCTCCCAACAGTGTTCGCCCTTCACACATCGACCAAGACTACATTTAGCATTACCTCTACCACAGCCCTGTCTGAATAAAGGAAGATAGGCCTGGGCATCTGCTCGCACGTTGAGCATGTCTGCCTGTAATTGGGCTACCTGGGCCTCAGGCATGCCACGCGCCCTGTTGATTGAAATTGACAGCTGCTTGTTTAAAATTCCACACGCACACTCACACACATATACAGGCACAGTTACGAACATATGCACAGGCACAGACATAGATGATTATGCGGGGGCACCAACACACACAAACAAACATAAATCCCCCCCCACAGCAGCACTCTTCATATCTGAGCTGAGCTCACCACCAGTTTAATAATGCCAATTAGCCGAACCTGAGCATTTGCAGATAAGCCGCTGTTGGAAACAAACCCAAACACAGAGAAAAACCTACACAGACCACCCGGTTCCCTGCTCGCTTTCTGAGAACAGAGGAAGTCGGAGAGAGAGGAGGATGAGGGAGGTAGAGAAAGAGAGGGAAACTGAAGTGACACAGAAAGATACAGACAATGATTGTTCTGGGGAGTTTCTTTACAGCAGGTTGCACTGAAATGCTGGACAGAAATAAACACATGGTTCACTTGTGTGTTTTCTTGTATGTGCGTGTCTAAACACACTTATGTAGGGTTTCCAGGTCAGGGCTGTGTGGCATTACAGAAGTGGAGAGTCTGAGCTCATTAATCTCTTTAGGGTTTGACCTTTGAGAGGTTGCTGACCCCAAAAAGAGATTTAACATCTGACCCCAGATGGAGATTGCTGTCAGGACACACTACAACACGCAGAGGCAACACTCGGCTCTCGCTGAGCACACCAGTCAGTGCAGGAAAAGACATGAAGGATTGAAAGTATAAGGCAGTGTTGTGTGTGTGCGTGAGAGTGTGACAGAGAAAAAAATGAGAGAACAAGAAAGAAATATGGAGAGGAAGAGATCAATAGTCAAATAAAGGCTGTCTAAGCCCCAGCGACTTCAATGCTTTTCTCATATCTCCGACTAGTTCATATCTGAATCGTTTCATCTAAATCGAGACCCCAGGACACTTTCTCTTGCCCTATCCTTTGTCTGCAGGCTTTGTAGCTACACAGATACAAGCCAAACATTGTCCATACAAAAACATAAAAAGGCCAAACTGCTTCTTCTTCATCTGTCACTTTGTGAGGGGCAATGCTTCAAGTCACTTATTTTGTTTGGATGAACATACATAAGCTGACAAATGAAGAAATAAATGCAGAACAACATGAAAAAAATGACTGCTCCAAGCGAAATGCTATCTATTACATCCTCTCTTTATCATTATTCGCTTACTCCCTGCCTCACTCTGTACATCTGGTCTCACGCCCCAGGACCCTGTTGGGATATGAGCTGAGTGTCGCTGGAATGGCCTGAGCAAAGACACAGGCTTCACAAGAAGCTCCCTGCGTGCCTCCAATGAGACAGACTTTAGTAATAACATTTCCAAGGCGGGTGAGTCAGAGGCAGCTATGCAAACCCTTAGTAATTACTGCTGTGGGCCAGTGATAGCTTTGCCAAAATCCTGCTTTAATAACATGAAGTGCTGAACAGCTCATGCATACAAGGAAGGAGACAAAACATAATAAAAAGCATTGGAGCTTTTTTTTTTTTTCAGTAGAAAGAACGTTAATACCATAGGGAATGAGTTGTAGGGGGGAGGGGGAAAAGTGATGATGGGAATTAAAACAGACCAAGTGTCAACACAAAAGCACGAGGGCTTTGTGAAGCCCAGAAGCATGGGGACAGCTCTTTGGATATGGTATATTATGCTGGCTACCGAAAAAGGAACAAGCTGTTTTCTGTTTGCTTTGAAGTGAAATATCGCCCCTAAAACAGAATTCACACACTCCGATTATCTCGGACAGTTAAACTCAGAATTTGTGTAGATGAGATAGACTGTAGCACGGCTACTGCAGCTGCAAACCTACCGAGCATAGAGAGGAATGATCTGTTATATGATATGATGTCAAGTGATACTTTAAACTTCCCTGTCTGATTTTCCAGAAATATTGGATGACTCTATTTTCTGGTTGATAAATGCTGGCAGTATGGAGAAAAAGCAAGTGCTCATGAGGGTGTGAAAACTTGAAATAAATGCGCCACAAAGATACCTTTCTATATACTGCCCAAAAACTTTTCCCATTTTTTTTCACTCCTTAAATTTGGGATTTTTGTGTCAGTTCCCAAGTCATGTATGTGGCAACACATTCAACCAAACCAAAATTCCCTCCTAGAACATCTTGAACAGACACAAACGCATGTGTCTGTTCCACACACTCTTCCTCATGTCACCAGAATGAGATTACAGTACGTGACCGGTTCCACCTGGTTGAGACCGTCTGTGACAGGTTGTGACCAGTGGTGACAGCTAGCGATACGTCTGGAGTGCGGCTACAATGGATATGTGCAGAGACTGTCAGGTTACGAGGTATCACGGTGGGACAAGTGTGTTCCTGTGACAGTCAGGTCTGAAAGATGAAGGATAAACATGTGGTGACCAGGCAGTGTGTGTACTTACTGGTGTCAGTTATGCTCCCTTGGCCCATTAATGTGTGTGTGTGTGTGTGTGTGTGTGTGTGTGTGTGTATAGACACAAATACACATAGCAAGGATATGAAACACCTGTCATGTCTTTTACAGTGGCTCGAGGTATGCATCCACCAATGTGCCAGATACCTTCATGTATACTGTCACTGACATGGTGCTGCAGAGTGAAGGAAAATCGGAAGCAAATAGACCTGTCAAAGTACAACGAACAGTCATCGCTAACATGCAGCAATGTCCCAGATAAACTTGCTGTAATTGAAAAAGAAGAGTTCAGTGTTTGTTCTTGTTTTTACGCAGCTTCTTCACTTCACAGAAGCTATTTAAAGATTCCAAATAAACTTTATCCTTCATCTGGAAGACAAACATGTAGATCTCATTCTCTTCTCTTTTTCGCTCCCTCGTTCTCTTCTCTTCTTTCCTTTACTCCCCCCCCCCCTCAACTTCAGTAATCCATTTCCAAACAATGCACACTCAAATGAACTTGAGCACATTTACTTAGGCTGGGGAGAGTGCTCCATCAACATCCTTTTAATGAAATCCTGAGAGCAACGATGTGCCCTGGATGTCTGCCCAAATAGAATGGGAAAGAGAGTAAAGGAGATGGAGAAAGATGGAGAGAGACGTTGAGAGAGGAAGAGTGACATAGAAAGATGGGGAGAACAACAAAACAAGAAAAAAAAAAAGAAGAGGAGGTTGGGTGACAGAGATGTTGGTTTTTCAGACACCCATGGGAATGTCTGGTGGAGAGAAAGACACAGGTCCTTGACCATATAATGAAGTTAAACAAAACTTAAAGGAAACATTTAGCTGGAAAAATCCACAGTCACTGGCTAGAAATGAGAAGTCTGCTGTTGTGTACAGTACCTCTGTCTTAAACCAAGGGAAAAAATTACTAAGAATCTCGAGTAGTGAATCTGACACCATTATCATTGTTAGCTGCAATATGTGCTATGTGAGAATGGAAAGCTTGTGATATATACAGTAACTAAGAGGGGCGGGGGGTTTAGCAGATGGTGAATTGTTTGTCACAGTTGACCATTTGCCATTTGTCACAGTTAAAGGTCCCAAATATGGAATACTGTTCCTCCTAGAGATCATTGTTGATATATGATTAACGGGTCAATGATTCCCTAATTAGATGTGAGAAAATGTAAGAGCTTGGTAAACACGATTTAGTGCAGGACACCGCAGTTCCATTTATTTCAATACCAGCTGAGAACTGTGAATTTACAGAGACAGTAATTTGTTGCCATTAAATTAATTAGACAACTAGTACGCAACACATACTGTATTTTACTGCTATAACTATACCATTCCAGAAAACATACAGGCCTTGTTATGCTATTCATTGATTTATTGTGTTGAATTAATTTGGCGCTACTCATCCAGAGTGTTTAGGCTGTTAAAGCTTGTCTGCCTTAAACATACAGTTAAAGGCTATGAGAAGCTTTTTGTAGCATCCGCAGTTAAATGCCTACAACGTCATACTGTGAAGGCGCCAGGGAAACCTAACTATGTGGGTTTGTTTTGTGTGATGTCTTGGGGTTGTTTGCAATATTTATGTAGCCCTTTTGATTTCATAATTTGATTTTTTTTTCATAGAAATGGCCCACTATCCAGGCTTTTGAACTTTTCTCAGAAAAGCCAATGGAACTATGATAATTTACTTGATTACTTGTTACTTGATACCTTCTGTAACTTCAGATGCTTTGCTCAGTATACAAATATGCACCTAAATAGGTTTGGAAAAACAATTTTACCCTATGTTGACTATAAGTATTTTCTCTGTCTTTAATTATTTACTCCATTCCCCTTTCCCCAGCATTATTAGCATCTTATTGTGTTTCATTAAACATAAATTTCAACTCCCTCCCGCACCATTAAATTAGACCTAGCAAATATCCCATCTTACTTGCATTATTCCATGCTAATATTAGAAAGTGACCTTGACCCCATGATTCCTTCACAGGATATGGAAAATAGGCAATTACATCTACAGGCAGTCTTATCAAACTGGAGCACAACCTAACCTGATTTTTCCGTTAATTTTTGAGGCGAATATTGTTTTTCGTGTTGTTAAAGCTGCTGTGAAGGTAGTTCCACCTGTTAAATTTTTAAAGAGTAGAAGTTCTTATTTTTAAGAGAAATTACTGCCTTGGTAAATCAACAAATTAAATCTCCCGTTTTGTAACTCTGCAGTAGTGTTTGTCGTGGAGACATTGGTTCACATAAAAGAGGTGTCTCTTTCACAGATTTAGTAGTACAAAAACCACTTCATCGTGATTCCTGCTCAAATGCAAATGCAGTCCAACATCCACAGATGGTGAATCAATGCCCACCTTACAGTGACTCTGGCAAACATGACAGAGTGTATAAATCAAGGTGTTTGCTTTGGATGTTTGTTCCCTCTTTGATGCAGGGACCAGGTATGGATCATGTTCCTTTCTTTCTTTTTTTTCCAGAGCCTATACATTATCCTCTCCATATTCATATTCATTTCCTTTCCTGTGTATTGTTCGCTACTTTATTTATCTCAAGAATGAGCAAATTAAACCCTACAATCTGAATACAATTAGCCTGGAAACATCATAATTAGTTTAAAATGCAAAAACAAGAGATAAAAAATAAACTAGGATAAGGTTGGATGTTTATGATTTCGCTGCAATTATGAAGGAGCGTGACAGGGATTCGATTCCCAGCAGCAGTACATCCAGCTTGGCAGGATACCCAGGTGGGAAGGCAGTTGCGGATCGCGCTTGGTCACTGCACTGGTGACTCATACTTATGGGGAGTGGGGAAGTGGGGGGTCTGTGCAGCAGAGTGTGAACCTGTCCATGTGTGTTATGCTTTCCCAGTTAAACTGACAGATGAAAATAAGTACCTAGCATTTTCATGTGTATGTGCTAGCACCTTCCTTAAGTTGACAGGAGCCAGCAATTAAATTTGGGAGAAAAGGGGAATAAAAAAAAAAGTTTGGAGGTTTCTACCATACATCACCCATGAGCATCATCTCAGACATTTGGAGATATCAGTCCTAGATTGTTTTCCAACATGACTGATGTCAAACCACCAGCTGGAAACTATAACCAGTGAGAGCTGGAGAAAACATGAAGTTGAATTTGTGTTGTTCAAACTACAAAATACAAGAACAGACTTTTTTTTTGTTTTTTTTTCTTACATCACCAAAGCATGTGTATTCGTGGGTTGTTTTTGAACATCAAAAAATAGCCTACAGTGAGCCTAGGGTTGTCGAATTATAGAGGGAGAGTAACTGACTGACTGTTGTGCATCATCAAAGAGAATCAGTGGATTGCGTCTTGCCTTTACCTATACCAAGAAAGTAAAAAAAACTTTTAATCTTGCAATGTTTTAATATTAGAAAGAGTGGAACATATGTCCATTATTGACAATATGTTGTATGAAATTGCCATGTGGTGTAGTGTGAACTACAGAAAGAATGTGAGATCTGTATTTACTGTCTTCTATAATGCAAGCACTTTTAGCGCCTTGGTAGAAACAACTGTGGTCTTATTCAAATGCTTCCTCACCCAAATTCTGCAAAATATGTATTTTTCACATAAATGTCAATAAACAAAGGAGATGTTGTATTCATTTCCAGTCAGTGCCTATCTGATCTTTGTGTAAATTAACATTTTGCCTGAAGTTGGCTGTGATAATGGGGACATTTCGGTGTGTACACTTACACCTCGCTGTGTGGTGTATGGGCATGGCTACCCGTGAAATGAGTTGTGGCCATCAAGTTGATGCCACAGTGCCTCAGGGAAGATGTGGCAAAAACTGTTAGAGGTTTAATGTCTAGAAAAATATGTATTTTACGTTTGAATACAAATGTGATACGTCAGGAAAAAAATCCCAAAGACTTTCCCTTTGTTTGCTATTGGCCTTGTCCATATGGACATTTCTATTTCACTTCTTGTTTACTTAGAGACTCTGTCCCCGTAACTCGCAATGCATAAATATTTCACTACAAGGAGAACAGACGAGCCAAAAAAGTGCATGGGCCTGAAGCCAGAGAGAGGGGGAAAGGATGCAAATAGAAAACAGACAAATGACAGAAACAACAGCACGGTCCACATAGTGTGAGCACTGGAGCGGAGCTGAGAGAATGTCACTCAGGTCACAGGGATTTGACGGATGAGCTTTGTTACTGGCTCCATGTGACCTCGCCTTTCAACCCCTCTCAGCCTCAATGACACAAACAAACAAACAAACACACACACTCATACACACACTCAGGGTAAGGCACCTGAGGGACATATATGTGTATACCCAGGAACGTAGCACAAACACACACACTTCTAACCACATTCCCACTCAGTCACAACATACAGTACACATCGCGTGACATGCAAGGCAATGACAGCCTTTCCACATCGTCAGCTGAGGCACAAGCAAAAATTCTTGACCCATACATGATCTCCTCACTATAGCCCTGTGGGCATGAACCCTCAATAGTATGGGTAACACCACTTGTCTAAGCTGTTATAGACTTGGCACGCTATACTTGCACGTCAGATTTTGGAAACCTATCCGCACACACACACACACACACACACACACACACACACACACACACACACACACACACCCACACTCCCTATTGGCCACTTGCTCTCTTATCTTTGCCACAAACTGTGCATTAAACCCCATTGACCCCACACAGATCTCTAGCTTTCACTCACCCATGAATACAAAACACACAATGAAACATATGACCCATCAACGCCGCAAACAGGTTGAAGCATCATTCGTCACATCTTCAGAGTATGCCATTCCGATGTGCCTTTGTGATGCTCCAGGGAAAGACTTGAAATGGGAAAGAAGTGGACAACTGATAGATGAATGGATATGTGGATGGATGGGTCCTTAGATAGATGGATTGGTGGACACAGAGAGTGATGTGAATGTTCCTGGATTGTTAGGTGTTAAAAAAATGAATCCTCTCCTCTGTCAGGTAAGGAGGGTCACTCATATCTCACCTGGACTTGCGATGTGCCCCTTACTACTTGTTAACCATGTATATGTAATCAGGCAGCGATCAAAATACAAACACCAGAATGCCACAGCTGCAATGAAACATAGTCTTTAAATTAATTAGCACACATCACCTTAGCAAGACCAGTGCAGTCCAAGCATTGTCCTGTGAGCCTAATTAATCACGACTTTGGTGAGCAGCCAACAGAGAGGGAGGACAGCCCCCTTCTGTCTGAAACCTCCACAACATTGCTCCAGAGTGAACCCACATCCAGGGTTAACACAATTACCAGCATGTCCTCCCAACCATACATCCAGCATCACACCACAGGCACTATAATTGGTGTGCCCAGAATTGCAGGGAAAAATTAGAAAAGCAGTAGAGGGAAAGAGGTGATTAATTTGCTGGAGGAGGAGGTCGATGGCGATGTAAATCACTACATGTCAGCGCAATTTAATTTCCCTGATTCCCTCAGCCTTGTCTGCCACGCTAGCCTTGCTCACTGATTGGTTAGCGTCAGGTCATAGCTAAAGAGGTCATGGAGTGAAGGGCACCATGCATAGCTTAATTACAGTAAAGGACCATGTACAGGACCTGTGGACCCTAACTTCCCCCCACGCTTGTTTGCATGTTCCCCATAATACAGGTGATAAGGGATCAGGAGGACAGGTGAGATAAAAAGTCTGTGGCAAAATCAGCTAAGTCTTGATGAACTGTCCTCACACTGTACATAAGCTGATAACATTTACTATTTAAGACCTTGACTGAAATATTGATGGACTCAACCTCTTGGTATGTGGTGGGATATGAATAAAACTGCTCTTTTGAATAGGAAGGAACAAAAAAAGTTATGGAATTGAAGATTTAATCTGGATGCTCATGATAATAAGGTAGCACTCAGTACAAGAGTGAAGCACAGCCAAAGCTTTGATGTGCGCATTTTAAAATCTCTATCAGTAAAAAACACACCATCGAAAAACCTGAACGTGTTACCATCAAAACAACTCGCCAGGTTCAAACTTCAAACCTCACCTTCTTTATTGACTCTCCAGAAAATGCCCTCAAGGAGACTTTGTTTGCATTAAACAACATCAAAATGCCGACCACAATCTATAATCCAATCCCCACCTTTTACACTCTGTTTTATTAGCAGGTTCAGCGGCGCAGACAACAGAGGTGCTGCTCCTCTTTGTTGCTCAATAAGACCCATTCAGCAAGGTTTAGCCACAGGGGTCAAGCATACAAAGCAAGCTATTCCTGGGGAGCAATTAGCTCTCAGCCAAACCAATGTGAGGTCATATCTCCTCCAGCCCTTATGACACTTCCTGTTCAACACCTAGCCACCACCTTCTGCCAATCAGTTGTGTCCAAAGGGCTCATGTTGTGCATGTTTGTTTGTGCATGCAAGCTTAAGTAATAATTCTTTCCACCCGAGCTAAGACACAAAGGGTAAATAAAAAAGAAATAAAGTTCAATGTGCGTTTTGTATCATTGTTTTGTATCTTCACAGGTACTTGGATAAAGACAAATTATTTTGAGAACTCTCTTTTCATACCCAGGTAGCACTGATTCATAGTCTATTTTGACTGCATGCTTTTGATCTAAAGTTTTGCATGTGTTGAAATACCTCTGATGCAAATCCAAAAATAGGCCCCTTTTCATAACCTAATATATTCATATTTATTCATAATATATACAGAGCTACCACAATCCTGTACATTCACAACGTATACATCATTTTCTGAAAGAGTCCCCAAGGTGGTTTTATGAAACAAGTGAAAATCTCTTCCCCCAGGTAAGACTGGCAGAATAGGATGCGTAGGTGCGCTGGAAGCTGGTGACCCAAAATAAGAAGAGGACACAACATGGCTCAGTGAACTGAAAGATAAAAGCGTATGGCAAAAAATGCATAGCTATTGTAAGTGTATTCATATTGTAAGTTTATAGTGCTCAAGATAAAAAAAATCTACTTTTAGGTTAAATAATATAGAACCAGCAACTTTATCCTCTATAGAACAGAGTCTGCAGAAGACCTCATTGTCTACAAACTGCATCTACAGGAAAACAAGCTGATTTGCACCAAAGTCTCAAAGCAGAGTCAATGAGGTGATACTTGCATACATTCACATGCACACCCACCCACACATCTATGCCTGTGCATGTACACAACATTGTTTATATGCTCTCACACACACACTCAAATAAAAACACACATACAAACTCAGGCGTGCCGAGAGTCATAATGACCTGCACCCTGTGTTTGCAAGGGTGTAAGAGTGTGTTTTGAATTAGGAAGAGGAGAGGCAGAAGATGAACTAACGATGGCTGCTAATAATTACAGATCTGTAGTGTGGAGGAGTTAATGAGGAGCCAAAGCCTCCCATGATGCCCCAGTAATAATAAATGAGGAGTGAGAGAGAGGAGGGAGGGAGAGAGAGAGAGGATGGGAGCTGTCAGTTTGAGAGGCCGCAATGCCCTTTGGTTTCTCTGCACTCTGGGCATGTCAACGAGAGAGGAGCCTTCCCAGAGGAGACTTGTCTCCACACTAATGAAGATGTGACAGACCTCCGGTCCGTGACTTGCAGAGTATAGGGAAGACGAGGAAGGAGGATGAGGAAGAACAAGAGAGCGACAGCTCACATAAAATGAAAGGCACTGAAAAGGTGAAAGGTTTCTAAAATCCTCAAAAAGAATGAGACAGCGTCAGATAGAAGCAAAACTGATTAGACTGATAGGTGATGTTTTTAGGATATTTTGGTCGCTGTATGTTTTTTTTTGTTTTTTTTAGATTGACAAGACACATTGCAAGTACTCACCAGAGAGCTGGTATAGCTGGGATCAGAGGTGTCATCCTGCAGGTAGCGTGACAAGCCGAAATCAGACACTTTACACACCAAGTTGCTGTTGACTAGAATGTTGCGTGCAGCCAGGTCACGGTGCACATAGTTCATTTCTGAGAGATATTTCATCCCGGCTGAGATCCCACGCATCATTCCAACCAGCTGGATCACTGTGAACTGACCATCATTTTGCTAGAGGACAGAGAGGACAACAAACGAAAATGGGTATTTAGATTTTATCTTGGCATGATTAATATGAATGAGCATAGCTAGAGGATAGAGAGATTTCAGCAAATGCTAATATTACTGCTTTTAATGATAATGAGCTAATTATGTTGGTTCTTCACTGAATCATAGATATAATGTTGACTAAAAATCCCAGGCGTGAATGTTGTAATTTTAAATACCTACCATTTAAATGTGATCCTCTATTGAATAATTTCAATAAAAAACAGATTGCATGTTTGTGGTATTTTCCAATATATTATCTAGACAACATGTAGTCTTGATATTTCCAGAAATGTAGTAAGCATCACGGCTGCCCAGTGGGACTCTTATTATCAAATTAGAAAAGCCTTGTTGTATATCATTACTAACACAGCCGGAGGGTATGCACATACATTGGCATGAGGACAAGATGTGTTGTCACATCTAGCATGTACTCAAGTGACGAACAGCCTTATCTACCGCTTTGCTCATCTATTTGAGCTTGGAGCTTCATTTTTTCAAAGCAAGTAATTATGTTCATTTATTTCGGGTTAGGATTTTTTTTTCTTTCCCTTTGTTTTAATTCATTTGTTGTTTATACTTTGCCATTACAAAATCTACATCCTGAGCTACTTTCTCGCCTTTCAAATATTCATGATGTCCAGAGGAGTATACTTGTATTAGATAAGCAAAATGGATTCCTGAAGCAAATCTCGCTCATTGTGCAGTGTTAAAGCATCGTTCCATTCGGGCATGCAGGCATTCCTCTCTTTAACATCCATGCGTGGTGCCCCTACCCCTGTGTGAATGCTCTGAAGAGCAAGCTTTGAACCCCTGAAACACAGTAACAAATAAGAGGGTAAGGGAGATCGATGGAAACACTAGTCGGATGTGGCGGTTAGCAAAGCCAACTTCAAAGAGCCCCTTTAAACCCACCCTAGATCAAAGCGGAATAGAACACCAATCCATGAGATTGAAGGAGGAAAAAAGCGAGTTGAATATTGATTAAGCTGTATGTCCGCTCAATACTGAATATAAAAGAAAGCGTTAGGAGTCCATTAATAGCTCCAGGCATTAATAGAGAAATTAAAGGCTGATAGGGCTAGCTAGTGTGGAAGTGTTTTAAATTAAGAATGATTGAAATCATGTTCATTGTCATGAAACATATACTCCATTGGCAATGGATAGGTTTAGAGGGCTGAATCCAATTTGTATTAGGAGGCATTCTTAGCATGAACATCTTTTCTGGGATTGCTTAACAGTTCATTTCCAATTTGCTCCTCAATTCCATAATGCAAGCTTCTAGTCAGCTCCTGAATGTGACTCTTGTCGATCTAATGTCATAGTCTGATCACCGTATATACAGTGACTGTTTGCAGCTTGATATGATAGAGTGCCTATGTGTTCAAAAATCACTCACCCTGAGGAATGAGTCGAGGGCACCATTCTCCATAAACTCTGTGACAATCATGACTGGACGGCTCTTTGTGACAACTCCCTCCAGACGGATTATGTTTGGGTGGTCAAACTGGCCCATGATTGACGCCTCAGACAGGAAGTCTCGCCTCTGCTTCTCCACGTAGCCTGCCTTCAGGGTTTTGATGGCTACATAGATCTCCCTCTTACCAGGCAGCTTCAAACGGCCCTTGTACACTTCCCCAAATTCACCTAGTGGGGTAAACCAGAGAAGCACATGGTTGCTGCTCAGCTGGAGACAAGAACTGATCAACTTTTGGTCAAAAAGTGATCAGACAAAAGCTTAGTAGAGTTGATTAGATAAAAATCTACTTGCTTATTTTATCAAACTTGTTTTCATCTCATGTCCCTGGCCATACATATTACCCAAAGAGCTATTATAGCTCTGATCTTAATTTAGTCTATATTAAGCATGCTAAGTGTTGCCCAGAACTCCAGTAGCATTGCTCCCTAAACGTATTCTTAACAGTATGGCTCTTCTGACTCACAGTAGTCATCTATCCTAGAAGCCTGCCAAGTGGCTCCATATTCCCCAATCAAAAAATAAAAGGCAAACAATATCTGGTAAATATCTGGAACTTGTTTGATTAATTATCACCACCTCGCTGTCCTGCAGAGAGACCACACAGTGAAATCAACAAAAACGGAAATCTTTAATTGGTTAGTCCCCCTGCATCCTTATCCCTATCCTATCTCTGTTACTTCCTCACACCTAGCTTGCTGAGTAGGCCGGTCGGCAGGAGCTATTCTAGGCCCAGTCTCATTACCAGGGGTATTTTAGTGTCTGTACGAACCAACACGTACTGTAGGTTATCAGCAAGCCCTTTGTGCTGTAAAGAAGGTGTGTCCTGTCCCAAAAGGAAAAGGACATATTGGAGACACTTGGACCTAGGCTTATTTTAGCCACCAATGTTTCTTAGAATATACCTTAAAGCAATCAGCAATTAATTAACAGTTTATCAATTTTAACAAACACATGTTCTGAAACAAAGACAGAAAACAAATCCATATCAATCCATTTTACATGTAAAGTAAGTGAAAAGGGATGATGCAAGGTAGAACATGTCAGAGAGCAACACTAATAGGATCCAAAAACAGAGAAGCACAGGGAATAGGCCGCAAGGCCTGAGTTATTTCTAATGCCATTAGGTCCCAGGGTAGCTGGCCTATATGCTGCTCGTGCACTTGACATGGGCCCTTGACATGTACCCATCTGATGTGGTTGCCAAAAGGGCTGGGCTTTATGACCTTGAACAGATTCAGGCTAAACTTGTTTGCATGCAAGTACACGTATGTAAACATACAAAATACAGAAATACATTCAAATATGGCAACTTACATTCACTTCGCATACCCACAAACTTCAGCACAACATCCATTAACTGTACCTGCACCGATGACCTCCTCGATCTTGACAGTGGAGACGTCGATCTCCTTGGCGAATTCGCGGACAGCTTCGTTGGGGTCTTCGTAAGTAAAGGGGTCAATGTAGATCTTCATCCCCGGGGAGCCTGAGAAGTGGGTCGGGCAGCCCAGTGGGGAGGGGCAGTTAGACATGTCGGCTCTCAAAGAGAGTTCTAGAACAACCAAAGTGCCCAGTGAGCTTTCCAGAAGAAACTGTTATTCTTTTTCTTTTGGCTCATGTCTTGTTTTAATGGTTGATGAATGCAATTACCCTTCAAGACGTAGCTTAAATCACAATGTGACACAGCATTACTTCCTATCAATACACGCTTTTAACAGTGGTAAATGATGATAACTCCATTTGCTCTATAGGCCTCCTCAGAGACAGACAAGAGCACTTCAGTATGTAAATGAATATTAACGCGTTGCTGTCACATATTAAAAAGTATAGGTGGATGATTAAAGAAACCGCTTTAGTTCCGAGTATTGTGGACAACAAAATAGTGGTTTGATGATTCAGTGTTTGGAAGGAGGAAGCAGACCAGAATATAAAAGAAAAAAAAAACAGTGAGAAAGAAAGATGAAGGGATAGTAGGAGGGATAACGGTATATAGAAAGAGTAAATGTAGACAGATTTTTTCTACCCTTTTATCCCTTACCCTAGCAGTCTCTGCTCTTTGATAGTGGTAGAACCAATTTCCGCACAGCCTTTCCCTATAGGAGCTCATAAAGAGATAAAACCACTGCGCTATCAACTAGCTCTTTATGCCATTCCGCGATAGGTGAGCTCAGTTCACAGACGTCAGCAAACAGAGGACAGATTTTCTGTGTTGACAGACTGGGTGGGGAGGACTGCCGAAAAACACTTGTAAACACATTCAATACACACTGACACAAAATGGACATTACGGCAAGCAAGCAGACGTCAAATCATCATTTCTACAGTAACACCCAAGGGCAGCCCTCTTTCTCAGAGCTGTTTAGTCAAAACCTTGGCAGCCATGATTTGAATAAACCCATCTCCATCAAGTCAATTTGTTGCTCATTTGCATAAGCCACATAGAGAGATGGTGGGGTCTCAAGAGACAGAAGGAGGATTTAAGGCCTGGTCTTAGGGGGATCAAGGTGCCTCACCTCACTCACCTTGCTCTTGACTAGAAGCCGATTCTAGTTACTGTACTAATTGCCTTGAACCCTGTCTGTGTGAATGTAATTGCTCATTAGAGATTCCATACAGATTGGATTCAAGTTAATCCATCAGAGGGTTTACAGCTTTGCATTCCATAAAGACGTTTTATTTACAAGTGTCGCCAAGCTGCTCACTCAGCAGCACCACTGGGTGGGACTCAAAATCTCAGCAGGGAACATATACAACAACAAACATATGAGAACTCACTCAAAATCTCTAGCACGCTTTTCCTTGTACACACACGTGAACCCATTACTTTCTAATCCACAGTCCAGAGCCCACTTTCATGTATAATTTAAAATGCAAACAGTTTATCTCGCTTCCTCCCTCTGGTACAGCCCTGGTTAACTGGACTCATCTTTTTATGGCCAACAGATAAAAAATAGATCCCTGCTTTAATATTTCATAGGTCCTTCATCTGAGTGCATGAAGCAAATGTATCCAAACGTCAGTTCTATTTTTACCCAACATAAAAACACAACAACCCTGTCAGGAGAAAATGTATGGCTGCTGCAAAGACTCACGGGCATACAGTATAACACACAATATAAATTCCTACCTTTTTCAATTAGATGGCCACATATAATGCCTAAACGGGAAAAATGGATAGACTCATTAATTAGTTGAATTTAGATTATAAATCTCAACAAAATCTCCAGTCAATGACACAATTGCTGGAACAGTTAAGAGTATTTAGTTGACCAGCATTATATATTACAGTTGACTGCACTGCACTTAACCATGTTATTTTCACCAATGTCTAGCATTTACCCTGCTATTAGTTTGCCCTGCTCATTTACTCAATGGCCCTAATGTATCCACAAATCAACTGTACTGCAGTAATGCTTTCATTAATCTATTACCGGCAATGGGTACAATCAAATTACTGCTTCTACTATACAGAATTTACATATTGCCCAAATACAAACAGCAATGTCAAAGTAAAACTGTAGCTCCATAAATGCTCATCTTTTTAAGTTAAAGGAACTTGTTCATATGCAAGTCTATCACAAAGGAAACATAACTTCTTCTAATTCCTTTTGCCTGACAATATTTGTAATTTAGCCATTTCCGTATATAGCAATTATATGTTTTATGTGATTATCCACTTTGAGAAATTAACATAAACAATTACAGGACACTGTATGCCTATAGTGAATACATTCCCATTTCATGTCAGTCCAAGATGCACACTAATCTATTCTGTGGCTCTGAATATAATGAGTTGAGTTTACTTCCTAAACACAAACTAATTATCCATCATTTGATGTCAGAAAATCATTTGTCAGACACCAAGTGTGGCTTATTAGTATGGAAATCACAGATGGGATCTAAAAATCATCTGGGATTAACAGTCACATTTGTATAGATAATGAAACGTTAGATCTGATTTATCATGCACGTGGTGCCTTCTGCAAATCTTCACATTGTGAAAGAAAATTCTGATCAGCAAAATAAGAATAAGGCCTGTATTGTTTAGAATGATGAACGAAAAACGTCACAACTATCTACAGATGCTTGTCATTTTTGTTTTGTTTAGTTCACACACAATAAAGTGACATATATGAATGCAGTGTGCACTGACAGAAAAATAAGAGATAACTCAAATATAAACATATTTGGCATCTAAAAACAACCAGATCTGTTAAATGGGTTTTCTAATCTCATTCTCATTCAGTGTGAGCACCAGATGCTGAAGCACAAACAACAGCTGAAGCTACAGAAGCGACAAACAGGGTTCCAACATTAGTGATTTAAGGATGTGTTGGTATTCATATGCAGAGAAGCATTAGGGCGTACAGTAAACATGCAGCGTTTAGAAATGTCTAGTCTGTTAATGTTGATGGGTTGCTGATGTGTGGAAAAGAGTAAAAGAGAATGAGAAAAATTGTGGTTTGTGAGGTGTGTGTAATATGTGGGGATGAACACTTGTAATATTTATGATGTGTTGATATGACCAATTAAAACATACAACAACAACAAAAAAAATCCCCACACAAGCAGCATTTGATTAATCCGTAGTAATGATGAGTGTGTTTGTGTGTGTGTGTGTTCCAATCTGCTTGTCATGACATCCCACCCAGTGTTTGGTATAATGGTAAAGGTCTGATTTTTATAACCATGATCATTCAGCCGCACTACTGAATTTACAGTATGAACAGCATCCCTCTTGATGCCTGTCACATTAGGTGGGCTGGAAATGAGGAGACATCACCTGACGTGTGTGGCAACAGCTGAAACAGTAGGCAGCTGGGTGAAAGCTGGCACATTTTTGGAGTTTCACCCAAAACAATTGGCTGAGTGGCGCTGTTTTATTGTTGCGTTGAATACTGTAATTACAAAACTGTCAGTCAAATCTTGAGAGAATGGGAGAAAACAATGCATCGTGGGGTGGGGGATTACTTCATGAGTGTTTGGCATTATGAAGGTTGAAGGAATAAACCTATGAATAGGATCCCTTATCAGCGTTTTATTTCCTCTCCACTTGAAATTGCTCATTTGATGATCAGGGCTGCAAGCGTCTCTCATCTTTTGTTTATTTTCCCCACTTATGTTAATTGCATTTGGTTTTCTCAGAGATAGCCTGTGACAAAACTGACTCTTCTGCCCACAGCAGTTTTAATGAGTCCCGGCTGCCACTGTTGTAGCTTTGACACAAAGTAACTGTGTTGAAACGCTTTGCTGTGTCAGGCTCAACAAAACTCGATCCCCTTGAGTGGGCCCCTTTTCAAACTGCTAGGTCGGCAGTACATGGGGCTTTCATTTGAGGTACAAAACTCCTACACACCCTTTTGTGTGTATTAGTGTGTGTGTCTATTTGTCAGAGGTTATATATGTGTCCCTCCAGGCTCCTTCAGTCAGTGCCAGGGGAGTGCTTAAAACATGACTCAATCACAGCTATTGTACAGCCCTGAGAGATGTCAGTCAGTGTCACTGTGCAAAGGAAGGAAAATGTCATTTACATCAACAGACACCTTCTACTTAAGGTAATTTCTCCTTTACCTTACCTCCTTTTCACTTCTGTATTATGAAAGACTACATGATTTACATACATGTCTAACATCATACATGACAGCAGAAGAAGACTGGGAAAGGAGAAATGGAGGTCAGAACAAAAAACTAAGAGAGCACATATATTCACCAAGGCTTCACAAGTGTTTAAAAATATCTAAACACAAAGTATTAGGGCTTTTTGCAAGGATGAATTTTGCTAAATTTAAAGCAAGTTGGACTGACACTAATTTATGGCCAGTTAATTTTATCATATGACTGTAATGCAACCTATACCTGAAATACCATCATATTTTTGTATGCATAGTATGTGCATGTGTCATCTAATTTCATTGCAACTGCACAATTAATTCAGGAGATAGTACAGTATATGTATTTATCCGGCAACCAAATTCAAAAACACCAAATGAAGAGGCAAATGAATAAGAACTATTATGTATGTATGGTAAAGATTTGATTAAATTAGTTGAAGACTAAAAAAAAAAATTCTACTATACAAATATATTTCTATTGTGAGAATTGACATGGCATATACTGATGAATTCATCTTGAACTACATGAAATCCTGGAAAAGTCTAACAGTTCTGGAATTGAGTGAAAATGTGCTTCGTAAACATTTATGATGTGATGGCCACCATGCGGCCAAAATCTTTTACAAAGTTTTTACAAGTCTTGAGGTATGCTGCTAATTAACAGACAAGTATATGGGACCAAACACGAACCACTAGTTTGCTAGTAAAAGGATCATAGTAGTAGGGTAGACTCACCTCTTCCTGTGCTGTAATGTTGCAGCTTATCGCTGTACACTGCTTCCTTGGTGTATGCCCTTTTCCTAAGGGATCAATGAATATTGAGAGAAGAGAGAGAGAGAGAGATGACAGGATGAAAGGAAGGGTAAACGAGGCCTTATTACTGTTCATGTATCTCTGTAAGGACTGAAAATGACGTGGCTGAAATTGAATCAGTCGCTGAGTCTTAGCAGTGGCAAACGAAGTTTATGAAAATGAGCTGATTTTTAATTAGACCTTGATAGGATCTCTCTGCTTTTCATCTGTCTCCTCTGCCTCAGCATCAAAAGAGCCTGGCCCATTTGATGAACACTTACTTACTCAAAGTTGCACACAGCACTGCAGAAAATTCGACTTTCATATATCTAAAGAGGAGCAAGATAGGAATGTGACAATGTGACAAACTGATGCAAAATTAAATTGCCTTGACTTAAGTAAGTTAACAGGCCAAAGTCGGAGCTGTTACGTTCTCTTTGGAATTGAGTATGTCAGCTTTCCTTTCCATCAAATCTATTGCTATTACTAAATACTCTGTGTGTATGCATGTGTAAGAAGCTCACACATGGTCCAATGTATAATCAGGGGTGTTGCAATGTCAAAGAATGTCAGAGTAATATCAAGATTAATTTTCAAGACATATCTTTGTTGAGTTTTATGTTGGTATAAGCAAAAAGCACATAGCAAAGTGATCATGTGTGGTCAGATTCAGATTAAGAAACTGTACTGTACATCAAAATATGATGGAGTTTTGTCTTCATGCAGTGTTGCCATCTGTCTTTCAACAGTTACTAGCAAATGGGGATCATGCAGGGCTACTGTATTGGGTAACATGATTGGGTAGGTGTTCATGTTATCTAAGAAGCTTTATGGTGTGTAAGGGAAACTGCCATTACAACAGCAAAGGTTGGCTGGATTTTCATTTTGAGGTGAAAAAATTGGGAGCCTGAAAAGAAGGTAAATTATAAATATTTTAAGTTTATTTGTCAGGGACAAATATAGCAATGAACTCACTTGCTTAACAGCAGATTTGGCATGTATTGCAAGAGGAAGAGGAAGGAAAATGTAGTTACCTGCTGCACACAATGGAGATAGCAACAAGGGAAACAATGAAGACCACTCCTGCTGCCGCTGACCCTGCAATCAGAGGAAGCTGTTCCCTCAGCTCCGACTTGAAGTCATCTGAGTTACACAAAGAGAAAGACAGACAGACAGATATTGAGAACGGCTTAGGTAAAGCTTAAGGAGCACGACTGTGTTTATTTGGAGGTGTGTGGGAATGTGTGTTTTGGGGCGGGTAGGGGAGAGATAGGGAGACGAAGAGGCAGAGCAGGATAGTTAGACTGGGTGTACTGATGGATAAAGAAAACATATAGATCTCTCTGCTGAGAGGTGCTGACTGAAATCCAGCGAGCTTTAGCTAGACTGACTGACAGGCTGTGTTTGATAAACTGGGAGAGAGACAGAGAGACATAGAGAGAGAACCATAAGACTGATGGTGACAAAGAGTGAGGGGGGCCTCTCAGCCTTCTCTGTTGCCATACCTGTCAGAAAAGAGCGGACAAGAAAGTGCACCTTGGAATGTTGTTTCTCAGGTGTTGAAAAGGAAGTCATCCACTGCCAATCACAAGTCTAGCCCAAATATGTCTTATGTACATAGCTGGGGCAGGCTGATAGTTCAGACTACAGCCTAAATGCCCGTCTAAAAATGCTACACAGCAGAATCCTCGGTTATCTTTTTGCGTGCCTGTCTTCCCATGACTTTGGCACCAGCAAACACTGTAGTTAAAGCAATGCACGATTTAGCATGCTGCAGGCAAATCAGCAGCTTCTAAATCCAATCCCCCGTATAGAATGGGCCTATTGGATTAAAGTGATAACGGGAGAACTAATGCATCTTTGGAGCAGTGTGAGAGCTGGGATATATGAGGAAACTCAATGTGACATCAATTGCTCACTCTTTTAACTTGAACATTTATCAAGAATGTTTCAACCAAACAGTGTGAATGATGTTCTAGCTACTCAAGCTTGCAGGCAGTTTTCTCTTTAGATGCATATTAGGCGTGAGAGGTCCAGATGAATCTCCTCTTCACCCATATGAGAATGGTGATTTTCCCTGACAGCCAGAAATCACGCAGCTACCTGCTCCAGTGGTAAATAGGCTCCTATTACAATCAGTTAGCTCTCAAGTCCTTCGCCTATTAGAAAACGGGAGAACTGTGACATCAGTCACCTTACTGATGAACCAATCACCTCTTTTTCATCACACCTGTCAATCAAGTCTTCACTACGTGAGTATGTCTGTTTGTGTGTGCAGAGGTGGCAAAAGGACACCTTGTGGAGGTGTATGAAAACGTGCTGAAAGGAAGACAAAAGGGATTATATGTTTTGTGCAGGGACAGCAGCGGTTGGGTGGTGAGGTGGTGTCTTCCTGAGAGAGTGGAGCGGGGGAGAGGAGACCAGTAGAAGGGCAGGAGGTGGAGCCGTGGGTGTGATTGTCAGCAGCTCTCTAGCGTCTGCTGCTAATTGCTTTGACGAATGTCGTGCTATGGCAGCGAGCCAATGAATGAACTGTAAACGGTGTTTGTGTGAGCGAGCATGAAGTGCGTGCGTGTATGTGCACCAATGCGTATGTCTTTGAGGGACAGATAATTTGCAACTGTGAGGGAGAGCAAAGGGGCCATGACTGTGCCACTACATCTGCTCTGCACAGGTAAATAGCCGCACTGATCACCTTCATCGTCATTATTATCCCTCCCATCTTCCCCTCCCTCAAGATCATCACCCTCCCATTCATCGTTATCATCTTCATTAACACAATACAATGTGGAAATGTCACTCCTGTCTTTGATATATTATAGACTATGGCCACAAGAGCATAGCAAGCTGGTAGTCCAGCAAGCACTGACAAAGCAGTTCTTTGGCAAATCTTGTGAATGTTATAAATTTCCAGTCAAATGCTTCATCCATCTAGACTGAATCATGCTATTTTAATTTTAGCACTAATTTGATTGCCTGGCAAGGCTATGAAGAAGTACTACAGTTATTGCAACGCCACCTCAACCAACCCTGCACACACACTTCCTTGCACTTCCACTAATAAACCTAGTTCCACAACCTTGCCAGTGTAGCAGGTGTTGCATCCTCTCTTTAGCCCCTTCCCTCTCCAACAATTCAACCCCCCCATGGCAAAAAATTAATCTCATCAACCACTAATCACAGCTATGCATTCTGGGATGGCTCTTCAGCAACAGAAGGGCCGGGTGAAAAACCAATTAGCTAAGCATTTTGGATCAAGCACAGTTAGTTGCACAAACAAAAGACACTCAGCGTTCTACATATTCAAAGCACCCACGCACACACTCAAACCTGACCGTGAAGGAAATTAATTTAGCAGTAGAAATAGAAGTGCAATCAAACATTACGGTTCCCCTCTATCTCACCTACTAATAATAATGCAACAACAAATACAAAGTGAGACAAGAGTGTTAGAAAGAGTTAGGGTGTATGTGTGTGTGTGAGAGAGAAAGTGAGACAGAGAAGGATAGAGAGCGACAGAGAGAGCTGCTTCTTCTGGCTCGGCGATCCTTACCATCTGTGAGGGTTTGGAAGCACATCTTGCTGCTGTATTTGCCAAAGCCAGCCACAGTCCGTGCCCGCACCTGTACAACGTACACTGTACCCGGCCGGAGGCCCTCGACGCGTGCAGTGTTAGTTTGGCTCCGCAGGATGGTGGAGTTAATCTCTGCATGGTCCTAAAAGGAGCAAGGAACACAAGGAAGTAGGTTAAGGATGATAAAACACACACAGAGAAGATGTCGGCAGCAAAGTGGTAAACAACACAGTTAAGAAAACTATGGTGTAACAAGATACAGTGCTGGATAAAGTCTGACAGTGAGACAACAAACACACTTATTAAGCATCACATATTCAGGAAATATCATGGGGAAAGCACTGGAGGAAATCAGTTTAGGTTGTATATTTTAGTTGTTTTAAACCAGAGCCACAGGAAATGTAGTGTACAACACTAACACAGGACTGATGGAAACAGAAGATAGTACAGAAGAGCAGATTAACAGCAGAGACAGAAAAGTGCATTTGAGGATAGTTTTTCTGTTCTTTTTTTTTAAATCTAATCAGGCTTTGGTCAGTTTGAACATCCAATACAATGCTGCAGCAAGCACTCTGCACACTAAAACCCTCAGTATGTCCCATTCATACAGTGACATACACACAAAGTGTAATAGCTACTTCTTAACAGTAACAGAATAGCATTGCATCTTCTTCAATTCACATCTGCAATTTTTATTGATTTAACCAAGGCTTTCAATTTAGTTGACCATTATCTTCTCTGGTGTCTCTCAACAGGCATTATTATGGTTTAATTCTTACTTTCATAACCGTCGTCAGTGTGTTTCTTTTCATCACACTCAATGGGATTATTTAACTGTTGAAAAGGGTGTACTGCAAAGATCTATTTTTGAACCTTTACTTTCTCTATCTTTATTAATGATCTTCCTAAAATTTGTTCTAATTGTTCAGTTATATGCAGATGACATGGTTATATACACATCTGACTCCGATACAACTAAAATTCAAAGCTCTCTGCAATCAGAAATTTCTTTTGTTCAAAAATGTTTTTTAAATAACAATCTCATATTAAACAAGCAGAAGTCTTGCAGCATTTTGTTTGGTACTAGTTATAATCTTAGTTTACAATAAGTAGTGGTAATAGTAGCAGTAGTAGTAGTAGTAGTAGTAGTAGTAGTTGTAGAAGTTGTTTACAATTATATTTGTAGATTTGTCCTGAGGTGTCCTTACCGCACGCATCATTGTTTGATGTATGACACACTGAACTGGCTACCACTTCACTCTAGGAGACATTTTCATTGGTTGCTCTTTGTTTTCAAATGCATTTACTTTAACTATCCTTTATACTTAAAACATCTTTTGCTTCCATTCACTTCATATATTCACTCAGACACACTCAACATCCTTTTTTATTGTTCCTAGAATCTTTAAGGAAATTGGGAGACTTGCTTTTAAGTTTAAAGCACCATCAGACTGGAATAATTTGCCTAACTCACTCCAATCGATTAATTCTTTCCACAACTTCAAGACTTCTTTGCTTGCTTACCTTAAATCTACTTGTTCTTGTTTTTCATTGTCTGTACCTCTGTACCCTGCCGTAGACTCTGTACTTTGACATAATGTTATTTGATCTATTAATTTATTTTATGTCTCCTTCATTCTTTGTACAGATTATTTGTGTAACAGATGTAGCGGGTGGGGTTTGAGATAATGGGAGAGCCCTTATCTGTATGTCCATGCTGATGTTATAATGTTGACTGTTTTGTGTTAATGTACTGTTCAATTTATTATCATTATTATTACTAATGTATTTTGTTTTGTTTTAATGTTGTAACTTTAATTTACTGTGCCTGAGGACCCCCTTGAAAAAGAGATGGTACATCTCAAGGGGTTTATCCTCTATTTAAATTTTGAAATAAAACCCTTCTTGTTTTGTTGTTTGAAATACAGTAGGTTGCTTTTAAATATGATGGCAGGCCAATTCCACCCATAGAAAGCATTTTCTTTTTTCATTAAGGATAATTCTAAATTGCCCTTTTTTCATGCATTGTTTTCAGGTTACAGGGGAGAAGGTTTGAAAATCTGTTTAGATCCTGTTAAAGGTTTCATGTGGACATACTTTATGAATAAATGGATTTTCTTATGCATGTATGGATGCATGCATATAGCAATTCATTATGTAAATGTATGATTTGGACCATGGGAACTGCCCTGCAGATCGTGCAGCTCTATCTTTCTCTCTCCAGGCTCAAGAGAGCCAGTCATGCAGTCTGCTGCAGTGTAGTTTGGGGCTCACTGGAGGTATCTGCTATGAGGGATCAGTAATTACTTAGGCCTGTCACCTTCCCATAACCCAGAGTAAATATGACAGCCAGAAAATAAGACTGCACCTACACTACACCCACCGCTGCGGGCTGCTGATAGCTAGATGCAGACATACTGTAGAGAGGCAGGGGGCAGTTGAAAGTTAAGGGGGCAAAATTCTCTGTGTCCATAAAACAGCGTAAATAGAGGCAGGTTGGCTTTTTTTAAGCTCGGTAAACACACTATTGTTTAATGCTGGACTACATCTTACAGTATAATACACGTATGACTGCTCTGAGAAAATATGAATAAAAAATCTGAGAGAACAACAGTGTGGAGTGGAAAAAGTAGACAGGCAAGGAGGAAGCAAGGGAGGAAAGAGGAAGAGGAGGAGGAGGAGGAGGATGGAAGATGATGGCAGGAAGCGATAAGAATCTCGAGGCAGAAGCAACCCACATCGAAATCATTATCCAATCTGATTGGTGTAATTGAATCATTCCGGTTGCTCCGTCATTGAGCAGACGAGGTAAACATAGCTATGAAATCTGCTCCCCCACATAATGATGTGTGCAATCACATTAGCTCTTATTGGACACTCTGGGCCTGATGAAGACAAATGTTTGGGCTTGAGATGGGAGAGCATTGCACCAACAGGCTTTCATTCTGAGAGGAAAGAGATGTTTATAAATGGAATGCTGGATGTAACTGGTTTAGAAAGTTTAATCATTTCACAGACCTTTCGTCCATTAGATCACACAATCTGTCATCTCTCTGATGTGCTGCACACAAATACTCTAAAATTCTGAAACTTGACATGAAAGCAGCAGCTGAGCATTTGAAAAGGCTTGTAACTAAAAAGAAGACAAGAAGCCCCGAGAGAGACTGGAATCATAGTCACCTATTCATCTGCTATAGGACACGGTTGAGTGCACATGGACCACTTGGGGTCAGGATTTGCCTGCTCCTGCTATCAGTCATTCTGCATCTCTCAGAACCACACCCCCATCTGTTGAGTTTGCATGGAGGACAGGTGAGCAGACAGATGGCAAACCGCCAATGGGGGAGCATCCCTTGAGGGAGCACCAGCTTGGAATGGCCCTTTCATGCTGCCAGTCAAATGGGGATTATGTGACACACACACATACACACCCACATCTGCCACTTAAAAATGAGCTGGTATTTGGCACTACAGCAGGTTAGGGGATAGCCAATAAAAGGCCATGCCAGGAGGGACTTCCAGCCATGAGAGGTCCCCTCCTGCCGCCAGTCAAATGGGGATTAGAAGGACCACACCTTAACTTGCTAAATAAAGACAAAGTTGCAGGTGGGAAGGCAGATGGCAGAGCAGCCAATCAAAAGCATTGCCAGGGGTGATAGACAGGAAGCACTGGGGGGAGTTTGGTCTCTGCAGCATCTGATAAAATCACTGAGAAAAACTTAGCAAGAAAGGTCTTTGTGATAAATATGAATGATTGGTTATTGTCTAAATATGCCTCTCATGTTCTGAGTGATGGTAAAGCACACTCATACCTTTTTACATGTTCTCTAGTAAAGAGGCCGAATTAATCTCCCCTGTCCCTTCTCTGAAAAGATGAGCTAGTTATGTGCAATTACCTACCAAATCTACCTGGACACAATTCATTGGACTCATTATGGCTACACTGGATTTACTACATTAGTACTGGATCCGTTGTAATCCTATGACTGGAGGTCCAATATTGTATTTCTCTTCAACATTTTACAACTTTCAAATCATTTTGGTAATAACCAATCTCCTACCAATTGCCATCGGACCAAGCAGGGGAGATCTGCCTTTGAATTTCCTCTCTGCCACTTTTTGTAATTTTTTCCCCCTTATTTCCTATGATTTTTTGGGTGGATTTTTTCAGTCAGGACCCATCACTGTTGTGGGCCTGTAAAGGCCACTGATACACTATATGTGATATTAGACGATAAAAATAAACTTGACTTCCCTTCATTTCACTTGACGTTTGTGTGTGCGTGTGTGTGCCTATGTTTGTGTGCCTGTTTTTTTCCAAAATGCCAACCACCCAAAATGGACAGCATGGCCACCTGGCACAAAAGCAGACATGGTGGGATACCATGTGTCCTCAGGCTCACACACATGCATGCATGCAAATACACACACACACACACACACACACACACACACAAAGGGAAAGGGGATGGGGGGGTGGAGTGTATGAGAGAGAACATTATGTTTGTAAAGTGGAAATGAAAGAAGCAAATCTCTCCTATTAATGTTCATAATTTAAATGTATTGCCTAAGGTGAAAAAGAAAAGAAAAAGAGGGGAGCATGGGCTAAAACTAGATTGGTTTTATTACCAAATGCAAATAATTACCATTAAATCATGAATTCTAATCTAAAAAGGAAATGGTAATTATTTTGTATGGAAATACAATGATGATAAAATTTGATATTAAAGACAATTAAAGTGTCTTAATCTTAATAAACAAATTATATCACGATAAAAAAAGAAAAAAAAAAAAACAATGATTTTCCTCTCACTGCACAGCACAGACAGCCATTAAACACCAGTGAGCATGGTAAGAGAGAGATGAGAAAAATCATCTTATCTTCAGTTATCTTCAGTAAATTTTAAGTAAGTTTGTTTTTCTTGTTCTTTGCAGCCAGCTCCTTTTGAGATGACTCTTTGTATGCATTCCATTCACCTGGAGACTAACAAGGAGGCCTGAGTGAGTGGGGTGGGAGACAAACAAAGAGGGGGACAAAAAGAGAATCTAGAGGAGGAAATGTGAATACCCTAGCTGGGGGACTGAGGGAGTGCTGCACAAGTCCAGCTTTTCATAGGTTCCATTAAAAATCTAAACTTGTCTATACAACATCTGTGTGTGTCGACAAAAGTGCTGCGGTCTACTCTGAAGGCTGGCAGGGAGAGAAGAAAAGAATAATAAATACTTTCTCCTGGCTTCTCTTCTGAGGAATAGCTAATTGTATGTAAAGCACAAAGGGGATTTCAGAGTGCCAAAAATGCAGATGGTGGTACGGTCAATCTGCTGCGGATCCAGGTGACATGCAGTAAACTTTTATTTGCTCTTGAATTTCTCCCACTGCTGCATGACAGTGCCGCTGTCATCTAGAATGGATACACCTGAACTGCTGCTGACACCCGCACACAAACACTGACACAAGCTCACACACGCGTGCACACACCCTCTCTCCAACACCGACACACACAGAGAGCCATCAGTACCCAGAGCCAGTGGCTGCTCTGCTCCAGCCTTAATGGAGGGCCTGACCTCAGCTATGCTGAGTTATTTCCACCCTCCCCAAATTTTCAGGGAATCAGAGGAAAAAGGGTCTGAGAAAAATGGACCGAAAGAGAGCATGGGATTCTACTTTTTCTCTGCAAACCTTTAATTCATTTCATCTCGCTTCCCAATTTACAGCGTCCTGGGACCACTTACTTTGTAATGAGAAAGTGGTTGAAAAAGGGAGTAAAGCCTGTTGAGAGAACAGCCTTCAGCACTCAATACAGCTTTCAGGTGAAATTGTCAAAATTCAGTCTTTTTGGGTCATTACCATCTCCTTCAATTGTAGTCATGCGACTACAGCCTAAATTGCAACTATAGGCAGAAGGCTGGCTCTTATTTTTGTTGTTTTGGGAAATGTTACTATTGGTAACATTTCAATTTCAACATCACAATTGCAATTCTGGTCAAACAAACACATTGTTACAGTGATATTGGTGCCACGGAACACAAGCCTCGGGCATGTTTTAACAAGTGCAATATAGCCAACTTTTCTAGACAACTTACTTCAAAGTGGAAATGAAAATTTTATTACCTTGAATGACTGTCATAATTTTTCATTGTCTGGACTAGTGACCCTCTGGTTCAGCTCTAACATTTTGTACTGCATATTTGCATTTAATATCTACATACTGTATGTGCTTTATGACTTTTGTATATAAAAGTAACAAATAATTTACAGTGTCATTGATTGGCTTAAACCTGTGTGATGTTTACTCATTCCACCTGCTGAGTATTTCCATGTTCTGTTACTTTCTACTCCACTACATATCAGGAAAATATAGCTTCACTACAATTATTCCATCTATTATTCTAAATGAAACCATAAGCTAAAAGTAATCAAAATAATCCCCACCTCAATCAGCTACAACACCAATGCTGTTCACACATTAATGCAGCAGTAATGATAATCCAGTAACATAATATATGTATATATAATATATATATGTATGTATTATTATAACTTTGTGAAAAGAGTCACTCTGCAAAACAACTACTTTCCCTTTTGATAATTTAAGTACATTTAGCTGATAAGACTTCCATACTTTTGCTTTTGATGGCAATATATTCACTCGTAATGAAATAAATGATCTGAATACTAATTCCACCTCTGGGAAGACAACATTATGAAGCAACACTAGTGGACTAAAGGGGTGTGCAGGGTGGGCAACTGCCCCCGTAATGCCCCCAAGGCCAAAAAAGTACTATGGAAGTGCCCTCTGAGCTGCCCCCACAAAGGAGAAAACATACCAAAGTTCTGTAATAACTGTCTAGTTATATGTGACTGGTTGAGCTGAAGGTTCTGTATGGGTACTCTTCCAGTGAACAAAAAAAAAAAAAAAGGAAAATTTATGGTTCCCCTAAGCCTAACATACTGAATTGCAGAATTCGGGTGCCCTTTTAATGAAAAAGCTGCCTTATAGGGTGCACTGTATGGGAGAAAAAACATTGTGAAGTGGGGGCTCATTGAATGTATCAGGTGCCCTTTATATTTTTTCACCCCTGCCCCTGAGACAGCCTTGGTCCAACACTTTGAAGCAGTGTCTAATTGTGACCCCACAGGGCATCTTGGTGGCCCAGCAGTCAATGTCACATACCTGCAATGTCCCTGATTTGAATCCAACTTGGGACCTTTGTTGCATTTCCCCCAATCTTTCATACTATTCTTCCTTTCACTCTCTACTGTAAACTATCAAATAAACAGAAACATGCCAGAAAAATAATCTTCAGCTAAACAAAAATTAGCAGTTTAAAATATGTAAAGCTATATCTACAACAATAACACTTGTGAGCTCAGAATGGCGGCCAAAAAGGTAGAGTTTTCTTTTACGATAATCCTTAGGTATTACTCGACACAAAGTGTGACAATGCCATGCTGCTGGAGAAGCTGCCTTTGTAAATGGGTATAGGAGGCTTGCTGTGAGATGGAGTGTACAGAGAGACAGCTCTCTGCTGCGCTAAGGACTAGCTGACTGTGCCAGGCACGCTGAGACAATCAACTCCAGAACCATAACAGTGTGACTATGCTTAGATTAATGCAGGCATCGGTGAAATGCATAAAAAAGAAGGCGAATATAGCAAGCCCATTTTCATATAAAGCAAAAATTTTTATGGTTGTATTATCCAGCCGATAAGTTACCCATGGCACTGGGAAAAGCTGGGAGTGTGCAGGGAGTGTGTGATAGACATGGTGAGAAACATCCCTCTATAATTGCCTTTTATGAGGAAAAGGCCACATCATCACATTACAGCTGCGTGGAACTTCCAGATTTTCTAGACCTCTCAAGCAATCAGAGAATCAATGGAGAGCTGGCAGGACTGACCTCGATGGAATGCAATTTACTCCCCTGCGATTACATATACAACAAGCATGCTAAACATGTATGCAAGTAACCCAATTCTAAGTGTGTGACACTGAGAATTTAGGTGGACTTATCATCATGCATGTGTATAATAAGCGGTAAAATATTTTATTTCTTCGGAGGGTTGGTGCATTATCATAGTCAGGCACATAGCGACAGTGACACTTTGGACAGCAGTGGCTGGCTGACGAGAAAGTCTGTTTAGGGCCTATAAAAAGCCTCGTCAGATCCAAAATACAGAGTGTCAAAAGAGGACCACCAATGTGGAAATCTCATCTCCACAGCCCAGTGTGTCACAAAGCAATCACTCTGACTCACCTTCTGTGTCTTATTCTCACTCACATGGTGGTACATTTTCTAGATAGACAGAAACATGTACAGCGGGGATATAAAGGTACCTTTAGACAGAGGTAGACAGCGTAGAGCGCAACCTCTCTGTCACCTGAATCATCCCAGTGCAATTAGTAATCTTGTCCTTGTTAATTCACTAATTTGTGATTACGCTGTGCTCATCTATTTGTGTGAGGACACGCTACATAAACATCAATAGGATTAGGTTTCATTGATATTCATGAGCTAATGGGAGGCTGTATAAGTGTTATTTACACAACACTAAGCTGTCTGGCAGATAAGGTTTCTCAGGGCCATGGCAATCGGATTCAATTTCATGACCTGTGCAATGCCAGAGGGGAAAACAGCGAGCAACGCAGCTATTATTGGATAACTGAGTTTCCAACTGCAAACATCATTTAAAAACATGATTGTTGTTCTCCCTGATAGAAAATGCAAAAGGTGGCAAACACTATTCTATGGTGGAGTTGTGAATATTGATCCACAAACCTTAGCCAAAATGAGTTTGTTAGAAATAAACAACTCAACAGAAAAAGAAAAACATTTATAAAACTCTTATCGATTTTTATCTATTATTTGGAAAGCAGAACATAGGTGAAGGTGCACCAAGGCTTGCAAAAGTCTTAGCTTCAGGTGACAAAGACTGGGGAAAGAGAAAAAAAAAATGTGCATGACCAACCTTGCTATACCTATCGATCAGCTTTAGGAGGACAAACAAGGGCCCAAACAAAAAGCCAGAGTCTCCGATCTCTCGGTATCATTATGTCCAAGGCCTTGGGAAAAGCCTACAGGTCAATACTGAAGCAACATAGGCTCTGTGGGGTAGGGCTGGCGACTTAATAAAGCAGACGTATTGTGTGTGAGCAGACGGGTCGATGTGACTCCCCCCAGACGCAATGCATTTTCACAGCAGGACAGGTTGCTGCACTGTGCAGAGTGGGCCTAGAGCAGAGGTCAACCTATTCCCTTCATCTGCAGCAGCAACCAAAGAACAGTGGGAGAGATGGAGTGAACACAGTGAAAGAACGTATTATCAACCCAGGGGACTCCGCTCACAGATATCCGGGAGAGCTCAGATTTTTGGGGGCATTACATGCATTTTGCTATGCATGTGCAGAGTGAGAGACACACCTGCATCTGAAAAAACTGCACTCTGAAAATGCATATATGCAACCAGATATTAAAACATATAAAAACATACATCTCCACACAGACATACACTTATCTTACCTTCTCGTAATAGCGCAGCTCATAGTCCAGAATGATACCATTAGGTTGTTCCGGTTGTGGCCATGATAGTGTGAAGCTATTCATGGTGGAGCTGATCTGGTGCATGATGGGAACTATGGAAGGGGCTGTAAGGCACAGAAACAGAAACACAGCATTAGTACATTTCTAGATTAACTGCTGAGAATTACAGATTTGTCTCATCCACACCTGTTTGAAGGATGTAAGAAGATCTTTATTTCAAGATAATAAAACACACCAGTCATTTTGCTAATCCTGAGTGCATGGTGCAGTGAGCAGAAGCCACTAGCCTGAGAGGTTTCCTTTCATTGGGTTTCCAGTTTCAACCATATACATGACTGTGTGGACGTGTGGAGTCATGAGGTCATGGTTAAGAAGTAATTGTGATATGCCAAAAAGATCAATGATAGCAAATCAAAGTGGGTGCATTACAAACACCGATGATGTCAGGGGTGATAATTCACTTTTTTTTTTAAATACAGCACTATTGCAACGTTCATCCAATGTGGGTACCTAGAATAAATCATGCATTATCACCTGCATGCTGTTTCAGAAACACACACTAAACTCACCAGCTATCAGTGCTCTGTACATAATCCAGGTTTAAACAGTACAACTGCCACTCTCATCAGCACCTAGGTAGCCAGCTGATTCAGGCCGATTAGAACTGCACTCAGCCATATTTTGGCACTGCAGGACCAAATATGAGTCGGCTTTGGCCGATACATGCATGCCATATTTGGCTGAGATGTGAGGGTGTGGACTTGGGCTGAGAATCAGCTCCAGTTAGCAAGACTCCAACTACCTTTGCGCCTCGTCAGCCACCACGAGTCTGGCATGAGTCCGGCAACCAATCGTGTTGAATTTAGTCCACTGTTGGACGGAGCAGTTTTGGCTACATGGGCAGAAAACATGAGCAAGGTGTGTGGCATCCTCAGGATGCACTGGGTGCAATAGTTAACACAGTCCTCTCTGCAGGCTCCAATACTGAGATTTTTCCAGGAGTGCCCATTCACAGAGTCCTGCACCAAATCTCTGTAGAGAAATGCTCATTTTCTACAGGAGTCTCCTTGCTCAAAAGTAGTAGCTGGTTGACATTTTAAATTTGCAATCAACAGCTATTTAATGTTTTTTTTAAACATTCTGTTTCGATATAAATAATTCACTAATTTAAATGCAGGTTTAGTTATTAATTCACTCAGTCATGTAGATTGCCTAATTGGGGTTTTGTGTTACAGTAATACCACAGTTATTCACATGTAAATGCATCTAGTAAACATGTGCAAATACAACTAACTTTAAAATATAATGTACCGCACAATAGAAATGTATTATTCAAGATAGTCTGCAGTAGGTCTTATTAAATTGTTTTCATTCAGGGCCTGTCACTTGGTCATTAGTTTGAGAATTTATATTTAAATGAAATGGGCAAATATAACATATATACAGTAACAGAGGTTTATCTAATTTGCCTATGTTGCAGTAAGACCATAAAAATGACACAGAATTGATAGAGTTATAATATGTGGTCTTGCAGTAAACAGAGACACATGTAAAATTTTATGAAAATTTATGTCAAATGATTTATTGTGAAATTCTCCCGTTGGTACACTCCACTGATGATTTCTGTGCAAATGATGTCATGGTGAGCCATGAAATTACTAAACAGTGAAGGCAGGAAAAAATATGCAACCAATAAACCAGACTGCACTGGACCTGCAACATTATAAGGAGTCATTACAAGTTTCTATCTATTCTCATAAACAGAGTATTCTCGAGCTATGCAAACATGTAAAAGACCCAGTCACTGAATGAAACACTTCGGAATCTAACCTGATGTAGTACAGTGATTGTTTTAGGCCAGCTGCACAGTGTATTTTATCCTTCAGCACCAGTACACCTGAATGCACACACACGGGCTGTCAATTAACCCAGACACTCTGGAATGAGCAATTTCCTGCTCATTCCATCATTTTTGTCCACTATACTGTCATCCCTCCATCATCCCCTGCTCCTCTTCGCTCTGCACTTGCTGCTCAGAGATTGTGTTATTGGACAGAGGAAAGACATCATCCGTAATAAAACTCTGTGTGTGCGTGTGTGTGTGTGTGTGTGTGTGCGTGCGTGTGCCTGTGTGGTTTCACATCTTTAAGGACCACGTTCAACTGCCTGTCTTCACTGTAGGCATTACTGCTAACACACCTTGTTGAAGCACTGCTTTTTACTAAGGTCCAACCAAACCAGAGTCTGAACCAGTGCAGCATTAAATAAGATGAAAATATTTATTTCTCATCTTTTAACACTTTTATTTTTTTTTTTTAAATGAAATGCAAGTCTGAAATAAAAAGAATCAAATTAGACTGAAATTAACCTGAATTTTTACCTTCAGAACAGGTGTCATATGCCATTGCAGAGTCCATTGCTGCCGTCTTTTCGCTATCATACTTTGGCAGATTTTCTCACTGTTGACATTTACAAATCCACAGATATCTTGTCACTGCTGACAGTAGCGTCAATGTTCAATACCCCAGACTTTCCGCTCTGTGAGGAAAAAGTAAATTTCCCTGGTGCTGATACTGACGTTTCCTGCATCTATTTGTTGTGTTAATATGTGTAATCTAGAGCAGGCTGACAAGTTCCTAAATGTCACAGACTTGGTTAGTGAGGATTTCAGCTCAAGCTCAATAGCAGTGAGTGTTTTTTGAAGTCATACACTTACTAGGGATCACTTGGATGCCTGGTAATCAAGTTAGAGGTTCTGGAGGTGTTTTGTCTTTTCACCAACCATGCTAACTGATATTTTTTCTCTGTTGCCACTGTTACTGTTGGTATATGTGTGTGTGTGTGTGTTTTTTTTTTTTTAATGCACCACCTCCTGCACAGCAGAGGAGTTTTTCATTGGGAAACGTGACTAAGGATTTCCAGAAAAGCAAATGTGACCTTTTTATGAAGTGGGTTTAAGTAGAATACTTAGTGTGAATATATCAATCTACGATAGATAAAAGTAAAACAGAAATGTGTTTATTTAAAATGATGCAATTTTAAAATAAAAGGTACAAATTGCTTAGCTTCTATATAAAAATCAATCTCCTGAATAGCATACTGTAAGCGAATATGGCAGAAACCTACTTAAGAATCACAAACTCCTCCAAGGTGCTAAAATAAACTCTAATTTAAAGTTCACAGATGAATCCAACCAAACTTACTCATCAAACCAATTTGTGAGCATACAAGTAAGTTTGATTAAAAACTGATTCTGTGACTGCTCATATTACGTTCAAAGCCTTGGTGTTTGTATACATGGCTGGAAAGAAATCTCCACCCCCATGTCTGCAGGCATAAATACAGCCTCAAACAAGCCCATGTGCTACATTATGTGCCTATCAGCCACTTGGCTCTGGGCCTGCTCACTGCTGAGGACTAGTCATCGCTCCACCTGGTCTCCACTCGCCATCTTTCTGAATAACTCCTCTATTCAAAAGGCAGCAAATAGCACCCTCTCTCAAGTAAATGATCCTTTTTATCTGACTCCTTAGTGGTTATTCTATTTCTTTTCCTTCTCTTCATACTTCACCCTCACTCTATTGCCACAGGGATTCTGTACGGAGAAAGGCCCTGACCTTTTCGGTCGTCATGGTTGCTTCTAAATCATGTTTTGTAGGAAAGAAGGCTTATTCTACAGTTTTGATTAGGGTAAGTATTTCTTGATTTGAGTGTCAGATAATTGCCTAAAATGTAAACAAATGAAAGGGCTCTGTTTATCCTGTCAGTGTGAATGGATACTGTTCCATCTGCCTCCCTTGGCTCTCACCTCCTGCCCTCCCTCCTTCTCTCATACCCTAGACAGAGAGTGTGAGGGCTAAGCTTCACCTCGGTGCACTTCAGCCTCTCTGCCTCTCAGGCTGGTTCACGCTCCACTGACCAGGGCTAGGGCTGCCTGGGCCGCATTATCAATTACCGGCCACAGGCACACACTGTTCCTGACAGACCCAAGGGAGGGGCACTCCACACAGAAATTCCTGCAGTGGAAAAAGGGGCTGTGGAGGAGAGGTATTTTACACAACCCCAGCCCCAAGTCCCGATCCCAACTCAATTCATGCATTCAGGCGCACAGACAGAGAAACATCAGTTTTCATCATGGAAATTTTTTTTGTGCTAAGTGTCTATCGTCGATCTCTGACTCACCAGCCACATCTTTTTTCAGCGATTCAAAAAAAAAGGTCTGGTATTGTGCTTATTGATGCATGTTCACCCCAGTTGGGGAAGCAACCGAGCCAATCAGAGATTTGTAGGTGGGATTAAGGATTGAGACATCATCTTCCTGTGTCAGAACCAGAATCCACAAAAAAACTCTTACATCTCGGAACTGTCTGTGCAACATTTAATGGGGGGTTTATATTCATGAAAATTCAAGATAACCCTAGCTTAATTGAACACAATGTCTGACTGCATAAAGAGGTGAAAACTAAATGGCAATTTAGTCTGATTATCCAGCTATACCCTTGCAACACACATTCTTACCTCACTCCTTGCTAAAAGAAAAAAAAAAAATCTTTCATCACTGGTGTGTCCCACTGGACAGACAGTGACCATGTTTTTGAGAGGAAAAGCAGAAGAGAGAGATAAAGAGTGTGTGCACATGTATGTGTGTCCATGTGTCCTAGTAGCCTATGTGTGAAGAGCCTGTCATAGACAATGTGTCGTGCCTGTATGAGGGTGAGGTTCAGCCCAATGAAGCACCGCTGTCCCCTCCAACTGCGTCCCCCACTGTCACCCTGGGACGATGATGCTGACAGTGATTGGTGACTGTGTCCTGCACTCCTCTCTCCTCCCTACATCCCTCCCATCCCTTGCTCCTGTGCTCCACTTTTATCTGGCCCCACTTGCTGCCCCTGGCTTTTAATGCAGAGCTTGGCTCACCATTAATCAAAGTCAAAGCCTCTCTGTGTCTGGCTGAGACAGAGAGAGAGGAAGAAAAGGAAGGAGGGGCAGAGAGGGAGAGACAGACAGGGGAAGAAAAAGAAAGAGGGAGTATGAAAAAAAAAGTGATGAAAGAATGAAAAACTTCTTTACTTTTGTACAATTAATCTACTATGGAATACAGATGAGTTGGAGCATCATTTTACATGTCTGGCACAGACCTGAGCCGTTGTTTTCATTATTTCTTACTTCAGTGTTGTCACCATAATTCATATAGTACAGTGAGGAGTCAAATGTGCCGTTCTACATCTTAAAAGAGAGCTCCAGAGATTTCTTATTGTACTTCCAAAAAGTTGGACTCACGAGAGAAAAAAAGAGTCAAAACTGATTCAGAGGCTGAAATTTGCTGACTTTTAGTCCCTTGGTAAAGCTCCAAAAACTTGTCATCCTACATTTCTCTTAATGCAACTCAATAGCGTGTCTTCGTTAGACCCTACGCCCCTAAATGCCCAATGTTTTCAAACTCCATGCCTCAAGTTGGTAATGCAGGCTGTCTGTTAAACTTTTGTAGTCTCCAACTAACCCTGATGACATTAGGTTATTTTCTCAGACCTGAGAAAACTCCCTCCAGAGCCACAGGAAACATTACACAATTGTTTTCACAGGGTGAGCAGCACTCCCAGCAAAATGAACTGAAGTTCATAAAATTGCAAGTAAAAACTCTATACATATGTATCGCCAATGAAATAGCTAATATCTGTCACTTGTTTTATTAATTCAACCCCAAAATGAGTATGTAAGTTCCATGTCTCCAACTCTCTCCTACTGTAACCCCTTCCTTGTGAGATTTCTGGGATAGACTGAGTGCAAGCTGCCATCTGTGTTCTTCATGCAGCACAGCTTTCACAATACTCAGCTCGAAGTTCCTGCTTTGCCTCAGTTATTCAGTGAAATGATTGGACAGAAAGTTACACAAAATTGGTCAGCTGATCTCAGACCAGAGGCCCATTCAGCCATGTTGTATACAGAAAACACACAGATACATATGGATACATTCACACAGTATATAAACCGAGTTATTCTTTCTCTGTAGTGCACTTGTGATTTGTGCTTTAGGATGCTGGCACACCATTGAACCATGCAGCCTCCTAATAGGGGCTCAGTGTCTCAGATGAGGAGAGCGGCCTATAGTCATGTGCTGTGCCTCTGTCAAAGGCATAGGTTTAACTACTACCCTCCCTATTAGCAGGGGCTCAGAGGGCCAAGCCAGCCATGACTACATGGTAATGGGCCTCTCTCAAACATCATAAAGAGGGATCAGTTCAGCACCACGGATTTCTGTCAAGGAACCATGGTTGGAATTATTTTCAAAATCACATTATACGTGGAGGATTCTGAACGTACGGACCAGTCAAAAGTTTGGATACAGCTTGAATGGGAAGCTGTGTCCAAACTTTTGACTGGTACTGTAGCTCTATTTGAAAAAAAAAAAAAAAAGGAGTTCACATACTTTCACACAGACACAAACATAGAAATAGACGCTTCCTATGTCACTTAATACACTATATAAAGACATCAAAATTGACGACAGGCTCATTTGCATTTCAGCCCACACTTTTGCCTCTAGCTAAAACGTCATTTTCATGGTCCAGAGACAGGATCCAACATTTACAGTATAAGAACGGGCATCAAATGAAATAAAAATGGCACCCGGAGAGACTCTGAAGAACTGTCTAAGGTGATGAAACGCTCAGACACCCTTGCTCTGATACATAGATGGAAGGAACAAGGACAATGGCAACCCCCCAAAACACAGATGGCAAGACTGTGTATGCTCTAAACTGAAAAGACATAATGAGTAGTGTCTTGAATACCCTCCATGGACATGTTTGCCTAACATCTCATCTGATTTTTGAACCCCACAGAGCGCAAATCTCTTTAATTCATCTAGCTGTTTGGATTTCAGTCTGGTGCATGTCATCTTAGTATCTTGAATGCAACCCTCCCGGGCGGACTTGTCCATAGAAGGCCGAGGATAGCGATGTTTACATTTCAGTGGGAATAGCTCTCCAAACAGAAAAGCTAAGTGGAGGAGGATTGTTTGGAGATATACTTGGCATTCTGTGGTCTGAGGGATTGCTGGTACATAATCTAGGTCAAGCAGGCTGTGCCAGTAAGATCAGAGAAATGTTGAGCATCAGGCATTAGTTGAAAAAGATAGCACCAGTCATGAGATTTATAGACTTTTTTTCCTCATGCATTGTTCACCAAACCACCCCACCCCCACACAACCAATCAAAGTAGAAAGGAGTCATACAATGTGTAAAGGAAGAAAAATACCCTCCTCATCTGAAGCAGCGGATGTAGGTTAAGTGTCCAGGATGGATTACATAAGAAAACATGGCTGCCATGTCTGCACAGTAGTTTTCACCTCAAGTACTTTTACTGCCACCACCTGACTACCATATAAAGTATATTTATCTTTGTGGTCATTTAACATTTTAATAAATTCACTAGAAGTAGAGTGTCTATTACCTCATAAATTAAACCATACTACTTCACAAAAGGGACATAAAATGGCTATTTTTCAATAGCAAACATTGATAAATATGACTAAATTCAGGCCAGGCATGAATGATAGCCTAAAAGAGGGCGATATATAACCTTTGTGTGTCTGTATCTGGATGTGTGTGTGCGTGTATCTCCTGGAGAGCACAGGCTGTGAATGAACTCCTAAATCACACTATTGATCAGTCCTTCCTCCCAGACACACGGTGGGATCTAGGGCAGTTAAATGGCCTCTTCAGTGATTCACACTAAATCCCTTCAACTCCCTCCTCACCTCCATTATTTCCTCCTCTCCTCCTCCTCCTCGCCCATGCTCTCCATTTCCTCCCCCCACCTTTGACTTCTCATAGCCATTTCACAAAAACCCTTCTAACTACTGCTGCCTTATTGTTTTCTAGGTAGGTTTTCTTTAATCTCACAAAAGTCCACACTAAAGCCACGTCAAACTGAGCAGGCAAAGACTCCACTGAAATACCAGGAAAACTGCAGCTTTTCTTACTTTTGCTTGGCCTGAAACTTCATCATCAGGTTTTGTGGTGCTAAATAAAATGTAGAATATCACAAATCTATATGACAAGGGCCGTGCATTGAGAAATGGTTGGGAAACAATGAAGTGGTCCTTTAAACTGAGATGTACTGCATGTGATTGACACTACAGGCACTCATTTTAGTGACACGGTGAAGCTAATAGCTCACACACAGTGAAATGGAAAATAAATATGAGGATGAGTTGATTAATTATTATCTGCTAAGCAAACACACAGTATTACTCATCCCAAAACCTTTTTAATAGCTGCGCTGAGCATAACTGCACTGACAAAAATGGCTCACCTTGAAAGACAGAGTTAAGAGGGATTTAGAGGAGACTGTGAGCAGTGCACTCCTTACCTTTTACTGTGCCACATTTCACTTTTACGTTTATCACAAATTACTTTCTAAATCAGTAGCTGTCCAAAGCATGTTTTAGATAACTGAGTCCAATGGAATACAGCATTGCAGTCAAAATATTCAATGGACAAATTTCAACTTTCACATCCTGGACATTCTCGTACCTGTGTATCGCCTGATGTGTATTGGCTATGTCACATAAACAAAGAAATCTGTCTGGTCTACTGGCTCTAGTATAGCTAGGGCATCATTTTAAATTAGGGTTTAGCATTGTTTGTCTGTTAAGTCTAAACAGCGTCACACAGTTAAGTGTTAAACCTGTCATTCTGACGCTGCAGGGATCAAATATGTTTCAACAGGGTTTTGATTGTGCTGGACCAGTCATTCCTCTGCTTTAAAAGTGAAGTGAAGGAAATATTTGCCTTTATATTTGAGAACTAATAACATACCAGCTGAATAAAAGAGTGATTATATATTCATTTGGTTTACAGTTTGCTTTTTTCCAAATTCACATTTGCAAGAATTACAGTATATTGGCATGAGTGACATGATGAAATGGATGACTGGTGTTGCATTGGAAATTTACACGGCATGTTGTTGCGCCACCTCTCCCATCCTTGCATCATGCAAGGATACAGGGCATAAAAATACCAAATGAATGGACAAGAGGATTTCAAGGTTCCCGAATATGGCAACATGTTTTATTCCTTCATGCAACCCTTTTTGTGAACACACAAAAATTGAGCCCTACGTTTTAAGACAGTCGCTGCTTTTAGGTTTTGAAGTGCATTATTAACATCAATCCCTTCTGGTTACTTCTGCCTCTAGGAACTAAGAACAGTGCAATTACCTGGCTACAAAGCCACATAGGGCTGGACATAGGCCTGGCAGATTACTGGCAGACACCTCATTACTGCAGCAGACTTCAACAATAGGCCTAGGCATCGCTTCTTCTACATCTGTCAAGTGTGCTATTAGCCCGTCAAATGGGGACAGTCAGCACCATTAGGCCACCCTGATAATCAGACCTATTTACTCCCTCATTTTCCTCTCCTTCACTGTCACAGTCTTGCAGTTTGGTAAAAAAAAAAAAAAAAAAAAAACCTGTTCCCTTTCTCCTTCCCGGCCTGTCTTCCCTCCCACTCCTCTCCTGACTCATTCTGAGATAAAGACAAGTTCAGTTGGTCATTACATTCCTCTGAGAGTCGTCGTAATCAAATACGGTATGCCCTCCACCAACTGGGCCAAATTTAATTTCAAAATGTACTCCTATACAAAAGGGATCTGGATAAAGCAATTACTGTTTCATTGCTCTCTGAGATAAATGTGAAGCGAGTTCATTCTGCGATTAAAGAGGAAATGTGCATCAGTAATTCTGAATTCATTTGACAGCAGGTATTTAATCATTGGATCAGAATACACATTTGCTGACGCAAGCACTCAACTGTATATGACAGAAAACATGACAATGTGACACAGAAAATCGTGAGGCATAGTCAGAAGGTTGCACAGGCTCAAGTTGACAAACCTAGTAACTCTTTTCTTATGGGAACCTTGCCAGTATAAACTCAACAGACAATATCTCGTCTTTCACCACACTGTAACTCCACCTCATGTCTGTTATTAGGTCCCACAAGCTGTGATTTTCACGGTCCGCTTCACCCACAGAAACACAGAAAAATGAAGAGAGTCTCATTTAAATTTTTCACTTGGTCAATATCTGTCCCTTGATAGGTGCTTCTGACTACAAGTCAAAGACCTACAAGAGCATGAAAAACGCTGTAGCAAAAAGGACCGGCAAAGACAATATCCTCGACCTGTCATTTCCACTGGCTGGGCTCAGATCCCATCACAGGCATAGTTAGAGGATGAGCACACACATGCCATACACACACAAACATACAGAGAGACAGAACGGGGGGAAAAAGAGAGGAAAGGAGAGAGAAACGAGATGAAGGTCATTTTTACTGGCTGGGCTCAGATCCATCACAGGCAAAGTCGGAGAAAGCACACATAAGCATACAAACATACAGAGAGACAGACAAGGAGAGAGAGAACAGGGAAAGAGCAGGAGTGAAGAATATGTCAGCGTGGCCTGAAAACAGCAGCTGCCTATGTATCTATCTTGGGTCGGTCTCCTCCGGGCTGACATTAAAGTATTGAACAGTGAACAGAGATGAACCTGGGTAGCCGTTATACAACGCTAAAGGTGAAACTTGTAGTTCAACATATCTGTGTCTGTTGCCACAGCCCTCTCAGCTCAGCTAAGAACCAAAGAAATAATGGCTTTGTGGCTCACTCCCGATATCAAATTCTCAGTATAACTCTAAGATATAACAGGGACAAAATTAAGTACGATGAATCCTCTTGTTGTTTTTGTTAATTCAAAGAGCAGCAGTGTGTCAGTGTATCAATCTGAGGATTTACAGACAGGTTTCAAGTCGGGTGTAGTCTTCTGTGAAGGTAGAAGTAGAGACTTGCTGTGCGGCATTGCTCTCAAAACAGAGTCTCATTAAACAAAGACCAAAGAAAAACAACAAAGAGACATGTCAGACTGTGAAGCAAACAGCCTGCAACCTCCAGATGTGAACCTCAAAAAAAAAAAAAACTCCACAAAAACAAGAGGTTTCACGAATGACTCATATGTTGTTTGTAGAGGTATGATTACCTTTCTCAATGTTAAAAAGCAAGAATTTCTGGAGTGCGCAGAGAGATATGCAAACTGGGGCTATTTCTGTCATCGGATTTGATGTGTAAATAAACTACAAAGGAAAGAGAGACAGTGCAGTGAATTGCGCTTGTCCTGCCACAAAATTTAACATGCTGTGTCTTGGGTCTGGGTTTGAACTCCTCTATCGTGTTTTCAAAAGGCAAAGCCGTTACTTTGATTCAGGGAAGGAAGGCCCAGAAAGGGAGCATGTATGTATAACTTTCACTAAACCAGCTGCCCTTGCGCTTCAAGCCTTAAAGTCATTATTCACGGTGGAGCAATGTGAAATCTTAGTGGCCCTGCAGCCAGCTATGCTGTGAAGTGAGACTCTGGAATTCACATCGTGCTCTTTGAGTTGAAATGTTTCACACTCATGCTATGACAGCAGCATTTGCCATTTCACAAATGTAAAATGAAATAAAACTGTTCAGGGAAGGGGAAAACTAGATTGCTTACAAAGAATAACTATTTAATGAAGAACAATGCCTGTATGGACAGTAACATGATGATGATGATGATATTATAGATGGATCAGCATAGTTGTCATCATCATGTGCCACTGTCACATCATCATTATCATCATCACACCTTGTCATAGCAGCCACTTACCAGCCTGGTTGGTGGTGATGTCAATGGAGACATGCTGTGCGGGATACGGGCTCTTATTGCTGACTCCGTTGACTGCCTGTATCTCGAAGCTGTAGAGAGTGTGAGCCCACAGGTTGCTGATGAACACCCTGGTCTCAGTCAGACCCAGCTGTCGAGGGATGAAATCAACGTTGTCGTCACAGTGGGAGCAGGAGCGCCGGTCAGCTCGGCACTTCTTGCACACTATGTTGTAAACAACATCATCACGGCCGCCCGTCTCCCTGGGAGAATGCCACTCCAGGATCACAGAGGTTTCATTCACAATGGAGATCACATTCCTTGGGCTGGATGGGACACCTGTAGACAGAGCAAAGATGTAAGCCTGTGTGGCCAGAGTCATATAACTAAAAAACTAAACTAACTAAAAAAGAATGTATTAGTTGCACAACCCTGTAATAAATATAAGTATTGTTGGCCAAAAGCAACTTGTCTTTTTCTTCTTTTTCTTCATCTTTAGCACAATTGGAATGCTAATTTATTCCGTTCACACCCAGAGAGATCATACAGCGAAACGTTTGTGTCTATCAAACATTGGTTATTTAGCAAAATGCAGTGTTGCATGGAGTATTCTTATCCATGTGGCTCTGGAGATTCACGCTCCTGTTCACTCCCTCATAGCCCGCAGCTGGAGCAGAACCTCAAAGATGATATTCAGAGAGAAATCAAGAAATAATAAAACCGTTGTTTTGCTTGAGTGGTAGCTTAATATTAGGGTGCAGAAAAGTGACTTGTTCAGCCTCCTGCAATTGGAGTACAATTCTTTAGTAGTGAAAATCTATTCAAATGGCAGTGCAGAATTTTGCTTAGCTGAGACTTGGTCCCCCCGGCTGCTCAGAGGCAGTGCTTTCTTCTCAGATACCAGATACTGCCAATAAAGCAGAAGCTCGCCAAAGCCCTTAGTCAGTGCTGCTTAGGTTGAGTGAGACTGCCCTGCAGAGCTGATCTGGTACCAATTTATCCTCCATAAATCCTGACCTTTATCATTAAGGGAGAAGTTAAACTGACCTATTTCTAGACCCATGACTACAGTGAAACTGAAAATTCACTCAGTTCTAGAGACCATTTCAAAAATTATTCAGTTCTCTTACATACTGCAATTCCTTTACTATTCTGCTTTCTTTTAAAACTGAGAAAAACATGACAGCAAGAGGAATACATAGAGATTTTTCAGCATATTATGATATAGCACTTGAGTTTCTCATTTCTTTGGGTACTGTATAGAGCAGATAGTTACTTCAGTCAACACAGATACAATTAATCATTGTTACTGCAAAGCCATGTGGGATAGCCCTGGGGAGCTGGGACAAAGCGGCAAAATACACAAGGGTGAGGGAATGGCACTGTTGCTTCTGCGACCTCGGCTCAGCGCCTCCATAACAGAGAGGTCAGTGACAGGAAGGGTGTGACCTCCATGGTGTAATTATTATGGTCTGGCTGAGAGGACAGTATATGCTCCAGATACATGGTCAAATGAAACATAATTTGGTCTTTGGATGCTACCAGATGTATTGTAGAGGGAGAATACAACAAAAAGGGTATGTGTTGTATAGGTCCAGACCATATAAGGGAATTGACAGCACTTTTCCCCTCAGGGACTGCACAATAGGCACTTCATATGTTATACACACCACTTGCATCCTCTGTATCATCCATCACACACATGCACTCGCCCTTAAATTTGCATTGCTGGGACAAGCAATGCACAACTGCTCACGTGGAATATGCATGTGGCACGAGCACACATGCCTGAACAATCTGTTTCCATGTATTCATGCCTGCACTGTCTGTATCAATGCATTTATACAGCACTGGGGGGGGGGGGGGATAAAGTTGAGGTGTGAACATGGTGTCTCACTCCTTCATCCCAATTACAACCAAGCTCCACATATGCAGAGACGGCATGAGAAATCAGATGTGACTGCCACTTAACTAGTGATTTGCAGACTATTACTGCAGCCTTTGGCTGTTTTAATTTGCCATAGGATTTAATTTGTTGAGAACGTTACTTACAGGCTCTCAGCTGGTGTTCATTTAGCCATGCCAGTCAGACTTGGTTATGCTTACATACATGTTGCTTTCACGTAGGTTATACTGTAGGAGCCTAACATCATCTCCAAGCAGCCCCTGCACCCTTACTGACATGCACTGTATCACAACACAGTAAGGGCTCTATTTTAATGATGCAATCACAACAACCAGTGCAAAGTGCCAGGTCATTTGCACAAGGACAATGAGGGTGTATCAAAGCGCACTTGTTATTTTTGTTTAGTAAAGGCAATTGCATTATGCACAAAAGCGTTTGGTGAAGGGGAATGCGAATAGGAGGAGTGGAGGGATGAATCATGTCATCTCAGCCAGTCACATTATACGTGTCATACCTTTTAAACAGCCAGGGCAATTACAGTGGCATATGACGATACTGGCTAACCAAATAGACAGGAGAGTGAAGACCGGCTTCTCCAAGTAGGAAATCAATATCGTTAACTGTGACTATTAGAGCTGGGCCTTCAGCTCAGCCAAAACTTAGCCCCCCCCACCTCCCCCAATTATTATGTTTGTATTCAATTAGGTTTGCCTATGTTCACTTGCAACAACAACGCAATTGCTGCCAAAACTGTGTGTCAAGGAACAGAAAATAATTTTGTCTACATGACTATCTGGAGAGCTTTTTTCTAACAACATGTTTCTTGAGTCAATCCTATTAAATAAAATTTGAATCTCAATCATAATTCTGCTGTATCATGTCATATTGTTTTATTAAAATCAGACATGACATCTATTCTCAGTGCAAGACTTAAAAAAAAAATCCACCCATTGGGTCTTGAAGTGCAAGTAACACCCATCTGCACCACATTGCATACTTCAATACCATGCTTCACAGGGCATGAATATACAAAAATGGACAAGGGCATTTTAAGGTCAGGAAGACACCAACAGTAGCATACCTTACGCTAGTCTTTACAGCAGCAAAACATCAAAATGGGCTATGTGGGAGTAGATCAGTTCCACACAAATACATACTGTAACATGTTTTGAACAAGTATATGCCCCTATGACAAACTGCAATGTATTTTATATGGAATTGTAATGTGTGCTAAGTCCACTTTTTGTCATCTAATTATCTAGCTATCTAGTTGGAAATGGGAAGCGAACAGCAGTCTCCTGCACCAAAGTCTACATTTTGCCAACTAACAACTTTTTCTAACTATCTAGCCATCCACCCAACCCACCTCCTCCTAATAAGGCAACTGTTATCTTATAATGACGTCATCTGAACTGCGTCACTCCCCCGGATCAGGATTACTATGGCTGCTAGATGGCGTAACCGTAACTATAGGTCATTTTTGCTGGCCTGAATTTTAGACCTATACTGTCATTTTTCTTATGAGAACGAGCTGAAGCATGATGATGACCATTTGCGCTACTATAGACAAGTACAAAAGGCATTAAAAAAATACATACTTAAATTCTGCAATATTGGGATGTACGTTATCTCCAGTGTTATAATAATTTGTACCATGCCGCTCATCAGGTCTTCCACACTCGTACATGTTTCTGATCAGGCACTTGAAAGTTACTGACTGGTGGCTACTGCTACAGGTGGGCTGGTAGTAAGAGGGCTTTAACAGGTGGCTGTGAACGAGCACAGCCCAGTTTTCTCCCCTGGCTTCTAATATCAAGAGTGCCCTTTTGCCCAAAATAAACACTTCTGCACATTGTTTACTCATCCACCCTTTGAGTGGTTTGAGGCCGGCGTTTCTCTTCTTTCAAAGTGTTTGTTTTTATGATGTGAAACAGGCCTTGAGGGACCGACAGAAGGTCCCTGTGTGGAGATACTGATCACAGCCAAAGGAGCTGGGAGAGAGAAAGAAGGGCTGTGTGGGCTGGTGAGACATGAAATAAAACATGTTATAGGGACTAATGTTGCCTGGCTGAGAGACTGAGGGAGTCACGGATAGACTGTATGTATTAGCGCGTATGTGTGCGTGCAATGCAGCCTGGGAGATGTGGGTGCATCTGCAATGAACAGTCTGAGGAGACACAATATGAATACGCTGCAGTTTTTCTTTAATTGTCTAAAGGATAATCTACACACCCACGTTACTCTCTATAGGAACTATGTTGAATTACCGTGACTCTGCATTCATAAATCTCTAGATGTGACAGAGACTGACGGCACTCTTGAACATGCGTGCATGTACATACACACTCCAGTCTGGATAGCATTATGTCTTCCAAGCCAGTACAAGGATTAGAGTAGGCCAGACAATTACCTTGATTTAGCTCTATTTACTACTGCATTACTGAGACAGGAAACTGGCCAGCTGACTGCTGCACTGTGGAAAGCACCCTCAACTGACTCCAGAACTGACAACTGAGTTGAAGTGGGGGGAAAAAAAAAAAAAAAACTTGGAGAAAAGAACAGAATATTTATGCACTTTGACAGCTCACTCCCTTTTCTCTTTGAAAACGAACAAGGAGAGTGGAGAGGAAGTGAATAGGTGAGCAAAGAAGAAAAAAAAAACAACTAAAAGGGATGATTAGGGGAATGGAAAAACAGATAACTGTCCTTTCAGTCAGGCGTCTTGATGGTTTTGTCTGTGTTATGAGGCGTGGACAGTGTGTGATGGGGATCAAGATGGCTTTCTGGGTACTGGCCACAGATATGTGTACTGTGTGACAGCCACAAGATCTAGAGCCAATATGGTGCAGATCAGGAATGTGGAAACCCATCAGAACCATCCTATTTTCCGTCTCTTTCCCTATATTTATGTTGATTCAATTACATTCCAAAGATTTTCCTTATGTGGCTGGCAGTGGTGGTTTCCAAGATGTAAACATGCATATGCAGCATGTTTTTCACATCGTATTATGCCTGATTCTGACTCTCTCATATCCTGCCTGACTGCGGGCTATGTGTAGAAGCTCCCCAGACAGATTTTTTTTTGCAATCCCTTATTCTTTGTAAATTCAGACTAAACCTTTAAATGTGCAGATTCATATCTTAGTTTGTCCCACTGTGTCAATGCATTTTTTTCCTATCTTTGTTAATTAGCCGTTCCTTCCCATCAAGCCCTTCCCTTTTTCTGCCATTCTCTACAATTCCTCACACCAGGACGCTGCATCTCTGCATCCCTTCTCCCCCCACAGACCAATCAGCACTGGTTTCACCGCCTGACTCCCCTCAGTAACCACTCAGCTTGTCATTCTCCTCCTCTGACTCACACATTGAGAGAAACCCACTGGCCCAGCATGCTGGAACTGGATGATCTCCCCTCACCGCACCATTCTCACACATACACATTAATTTTTTTTCACACGTACACACCCATAGGGAAGTAGAGGTACGTCAGACTGGGGCCTGGAGCCTGGAGAAGGGACCAGGAAGGGAAGAGGTGCAATGCAAACCACTGTCCCATGGCCCACTACGCTGGGTAGCCAAGCTGAGAGGAGTGGGCTTCATGCTGAGAGACAGAACACTTGGTGTTTCTGTCCTCAGGCGTAGACTTGAGTCAGCAGAGGATTGGGATAAAGGAGGGATGGGAGATGGAGGGGTAGTTTGATTTCAACCCAGGCTTGGCATATCCCTGAGAGGAGGAGGAGGGGGTGATTGTCATGAAGGCCCCCGCTGACAGAGCCAGGCACTGGACAATCCATCAGCAAGCTAATCAGACTGATCTGGAGCACACAGAAACCCGTGCCTCTGACACTGACGAGGAGCGCTAAAGCTAAAGCTTCTGCTGCTACAGATTGACCTGATTTAAGATACTAGCAGTGCTCTTATCAGGACCCCACAGTATTAAAGACATGCTTACTCGGATGATCTCACTGCCCCCCCCCCCTGCTGAGATCTAGGGAACCCTGAGCATGAAACTCAGCTGCTACTCTATGGTTAAACCTTCAGAGGAGCCTTTGAATATGCTGTCGCAAGAGAATTCTGTTAACGCATATTGAGGAGGAACTGAAGTTGGTTTTAAGATGTTAATGTTAAAAGGGGTGGTAAGAAACACAATTCTCGGTAGGACGTTTTTAAAACATGCATGGGAAATAAAAATAAAATTTTCAAGAATTGGGATATAGTTTCCTGCTATGCATATGTTATGTTGTAGTAGACTGTAATTGTGACTGCAATGACTATTTCTCCTTTTTTAACCTATGAACAGTTATGTAACTGGACACCTAGGATGCGTTATCATTAAAAAACAAAAATAGTCTAGCCTAAATGTTAGAGAATATATGGAGAGGCTTGAGGTTGTACTGAGCGTGAGAGGAAAACAGAGTGTGAAACAGTAAAAAAGTAACTGAAGGCAGACCAGAGGGATCTGTTCAAGATGCTCCACTGGGGAGTTGTGGTGGAGACTGCTTGGGGAAAATTAAAGGCCTCGAGGTAGAGGCAGATGCTATACTTGATGGAGCATTCACAAATTCACCAGAGAGCTATGTAGTATACCATGGGAGGGCGGAGAAAACTCAAGGTGAAAGAAGGGTGTCATCCGTTGAGAACATCCAAAGCCTAAAGGTGTGGATGGATACACTTGGGAAGCATTCAAACACTCAGACAGACACCCGTGCTACATTGGAGTTCTTCCACAGCTTTAAGGCACTTATTCAGAGTTTTAAAATGGAAACCTGTCAAAGGAGGTGCATTCAATGCTTGTTTCAACCGTGAAGGCTTCACTATGCAGCTGTTAACCGATTAGGAAAGGAGTGTGGTCCTGAGTCTATTCCCGAGGCCAATTAGTCAGGTCTCTGTGAGTAAATCAAAACTAAATGAATACATAACCACACCAATAATGCTTCCAGATCTGCTTTTCTGAGGAGAACGAACCATTAAGCAACTCCCCAGTGGCAGGGAAGGAAAAGAGGTAAACAAACTTTTTGGGGTCTAACAGTGCTCTCCTCCTGTGTAACCGTGTGTCAGCAGGGATGGCAGAAAGCCTTAGCATATTGCTTTTACATCATATTAAGATAACTATGATGCTGTGAGAAGCCTTATTGGATCTCCAGCGGATAACAGCAGGATAGTGTCGAAGCTATGCAGCACCTGCCTGAGTAATTAGGACTTCAGGGGATGATAGCAGACAGAGAGAAACAGCAACAGCAAGAACGAGAGACAGAGAGAAGGAGATAACTGTGGGGAAACAGAGAGGAAGTTCATTGGCACAGTGATGGAGATGTCAATGATGGAAACCCTGCGATGTGATTATTATGACCAGACTGAGAGGACAACTAGGGCTCTAGATGCTCATTTAAATGCTACTACATGTGCTGATTTGACGACGGAGAGAAATAGACAGATAGGGAGTGGGATGGAAAAAAAAAATCAATCTCTACACTGTCGTTATGAAAATAAAGTGGTTTATATGTGTGACCAGTCTATTCAATATTGATGTCACAATACACTAAAATGGATCATGTATACATGGATATACTTGTTACAGGTGCGTGTCCCATAAGAATATAAGTGTGTGACAGTGTTAGAGTGTGTATCTAATGTCATCTATGATATACTCACTTGTGCAGGGTTCATCCGGCTGATCAGCATCACCACGGTAGTAGCCATTGCGGCACACACATATGGTGGCAGCCTCAGCTGTGGAACGGCTGTTAGGAGGGCACTGTAGACACAGACCTGGACCCTGGGTTGACTTGAAGGTACCCGGTGGGCATGCTGTGAGAACAGAAAAACAATGTCAGACAATGAATGGAAAAAAAAAACAACAAAAAAAAACCCAGGAGCCAACCACAATGCAGGCATCTGGGTCTGCTGTATCGGCCAGAAGGGTGAGCAGAGATGAAAACAGACTGAGACAGAAAGGAGACTGAGTTGAAGCTGATTAAATTCAAGTTCTAAATATCTGATTTTGTATTTGAGCGTCCATATTTCTTGCAAAAACATCCACCTTGCCTTTGGTCTATTTTGCATCTCATACATTTCAAGGTTCCCTGTTTTTGACCACTAGTAGCACTACGGAGCAATATTTTTACATGTGGTTCTCCTTTTGTTTGTATTATGAACATGAACAAGGACAAAAATACACTTTGCAAATGCATTTATATACCTCAAGTATACACCTGGTGCATTTTGGTGAAAAACTCTATTTATAAGAAAAAATAAAGTTCCCATTGAGTGTACGATCATATTAGCCCTTCAAATGTGCACAAGCACTAGACTCGCTCTGTTTTGCTCTGAAAGCACTGATATATCAAGCTGACAGTTGGCCATGACATGCTGTTGGATCATTACTAAAGATCTGTGACTGACCAATAGGTAGTTTTTACACTGTGATGGTCACCATTCACACCCCTTGTCACCCCTTATCAACACACGCCATTTCAGCATGTTCAATCGACAGTTGAGGGAGTCGGGAAGAGAAAAGCTGTTTGACTGTTTTTTTCAGCCTTAAAAAAGTAGTGATTTCTCCTTGTTCTTGATCTTATTTTTGTCCTCCACTGTTACTTTTCTTCTTCCACAAGCAAAAGACTACAAACTGACAACACCAATGTACAGCAAAAAAAAAAAAACAGTTAAAACTGTCAGCTGCAATACTGTATCAGACACATTCTCAATTTGTATTCTAATCATATAGTGCACATGTTTAATCAGATTTACAGTGGAATGCGGCAGTGGCATCACTTTGTTTGCCTTTCCATGTTGATTTTTAGATTATGAATACAGTCTCCCCCAGAGGCTACTGTATATTCTATCAATGGTCCTCTGCCAGTCAGCTATAGTGTTTGTGATGTGTTCAAGTACACATTTTAACAGTGAGGCAATGCGAAGCAATGCATCATTATGTCATTGTCATTAATGCTGGTTTGTGGAGGTTGCCTTCATATGCTTGAGCCTTAAATTCTAAAGGCCATGGTGGAGGAGAAAGATTATTGCGGCTGATATCACTGCAACTAAGTCCAGGCAATAACCTAATCTATTTACTTTCATATCCCAAAAGAATACTAAGCTGAGGGGTTTGTGCACTGTGTGAAAGGATTTACTAACTATAATAACCATGATAAATGTCTAATATTTTAGCAGGCTTACTGATGGGGGAGGAAGCTGTGGTGTAGCTGCAATCCATGGGGGAAGGGTTATAAATTTAATGGGACAAGCATCTTACAGTTTCTCCAGCTGCGTCTATTTGCTTGAGTAAAAGATCGTAAGAGCTTGACTGTGGCTGAAAGATGAGATGAGGGGTCTTCTCATACAGTGATTGTAACAACACACGTAATTTCTCGTTATAAAAAAGACTATGTTAAACATCTGCCAAAAGCATTGGGGTGAGGGTGGTATGGAAATTTAAAATGAAAAAATAAAGACAAGGTATGTGCTGTGAAGATGAAGATTAACCACAAATGGTTCACGAAGGTCTGCAGGCAGTGACAGACACTCTGAAAAACAAAATGTGTTTCAGAATTTAAAAGCAAAAGAGATCTTTTAAGTCAATATTGAATTTGCTTAAGACAAAATGGCTCTTTTTTATCTGACTAAGAGCCCTCTCTTCCAATATTTATGCAGGACTTAGTAAATGGAGAGTTATTTAAGGCAATAATGACAAGAGTTGGTCTCATTTCCCCTCATTGCTGGGTCAAACAGTGGACAATGTAGTGCTCTGGCTATGAGAGAAAAACCTGTAGACCTTTGTATCAACAGGCTTTTAAGATATAATTAAAAAAATTTATGCTTCATTAAAAATGCACTGAGAGGCTGGGTTTGGAAGTTACAGTTGACTTTACTACGCTGTAAAAAAGGGCAGGCTCCTGTTTTTATGACTTCTCCATTCATATCATTCAGCCAGCCTCTCTGATGGGCTGTTAGTGAAAGATATAAAGATAAAGGTAGAGAGAAAAGTGGGTGAAGGAGAAGAAAGAGGCATATGCACACTGAAGCTGCAGCCTCCAACCGCGACTGTTCTCCCATCTCCTTTGGTGGGGCTGACAGACACACCAGAGGCTAACTGACTGACCTCGTGTCTAGTCACACAACACAGTCCGCACACGGCCAGACCACCACATACAAACACACATGCACGGCCAGACCACAACAGCCACAAAGAGCTTATAAAACAACCCTAGGAGCTGTAAGGCAAATCGCAGCTGCAATGCACAAGGATATCCCCCCGTGAGTAAAACACATTGCTATGCTGTGGATGCTCCAGAGCTGTCTTGAAACTATAGATGCATGTGTGGAAGAGTATAAAAGAGTTCTGCGGGGTTTGTAAGAAAGCACTATAAAGGTAATAATGTTTCTACGGGGAGTATGAGCCTATATTCTGGTGTCTGGGAGAGGAAGTCTGTGACCTCTCTTGAATTGTAATACACAGATTTCATGTGTGAGAAGATCAAGCGCCTTCTAATACACGAACATTGAGACTCTTAAAAACACTCCCTGGCCATATGGGGAAGCACAAACCAGCTGCACAGCTATAACTTCTAAAGATATCAGAGATTACAAGACGATAAAACACAGATCAAAAATTCATTTTCAGCAGGAGAGGGGAGAGAACTTATGTGTCATCATCTTTGCTGTATGAAATTCATACATCAGGGTGAGCAGACGCCGGCAGAACACTAGTGCACGTGGCCGTACACGCAAAGCAAAGGCTTTCGAATCTATTGTGTCGACTCCTATGAAAAGGGATCACGATAAGCTGTTCAGTGTGTGTTTAATGGGGTGTGAGCGGAATATGTGCATTGGGCTCTGCCCTCGGGTTGTGTGTTTACAGACAGACAGTAGCTAGCCTGGACACTCATAAACAGGCAAAAGTGAAGAGAAAAGAGGGATGCTGTGCTGAATCAGCCGTCTGAGATAGCAATGCTGCAAAAGTGCCTCAAGGTAAACTCGTGAGCAGAAGAATGCATATACTGTACACACATTCTTATTCTCATGTACACACACTCCATAACCCTTAGAAACACTCATCACAACAATGCTATCCTCGCCTCCTGAATACATTTACTGAACTGATTTACACAGCGACATATGTAACCACTGCTGACCCCATTAAATGAAATGGCGCACCCGCATTTTCCGCCACTTGACTAGCATATGTTTTACAGAACCTGAGACAATTTAACGCCTCTCCTCGGACAACTGGAGATTCTGTGATCAGCATTACAGGAGGTTAGGTAAGTGACAGCCAGGCAAAAACAAACAGGCAGCCACACAGGCACACACTTCACACGCAGGATGAATGTTCATCTAGATTATAACTCCTACCTTGGAGCTGGGGCTCTTTCTCTAATTGACACATAATGTCTGCATGAATCCTAGCATTAAACTCATTAATTAGCTGCTCACTGCTCTGCCTCACAGCGCAAAAAAAAAAACAGACATGGCCAAAGAGAGAGAGAGAACGAGAAAGTAATGTGAACAATGTCGGTAAACCCTCAGAGGTCTTGTTTTAAGGTCAGGCAGCGGTGGGATGAGTATCGTTATGCTTCGTCGAATTTGGAACTGGGCCCAAAGTCTTTTCTTTGATTTGTGAATATTTAGGTTGGAGGAGGCCAGGAGTTCCTGTCCCGCAGAAAAAAAAAAACAAAAAAAAAACATAGACTCATCACTCATCAAATGTGTTAGTTTTCAGGGACAGGAGGGAATAGAACATTAGATCAACAAGCAATTAGTCTCCCTTGTGGGAAAATAACCCACAACTGAACTGGCTGCATGCAGAAACAAAACACTCCTGCTTTTTCAAGTGGTCTCTACAGGATTCTCTCCGCATTGTTCTCTCCTCCTCTCCCTCTCATTTCTTCTCTGCCCTCACATCTTTTTTTGTCTGTCCCACTGGTAATGAATCTCTCCTTCTCCCACCTTTCCTCCTGGTGTTGCTTTCTTGCCTTGATTGACAGGCTTGGATGCTTGTTAAGGTTGCCCATCTTTCTCTCTTTCTCTCTTTCTGTCTCTAACTCACTCTGCAGTGAGTTGACAGAGTTATGGAAGCTGTGGATCACTGCTCGCTAATCATCACAGTCTAACAGTGATGACCTCATGTCACTTCCAGCCTGACCGGGAGAGATGAGATGATGATATCTTAGCTGTCAGTCACTTCCCCAGCAGGTATTCTTCCTCTTTAGATTATTGATAATGACAACAATCTGCATATGGCTACTCATAAACAAGCACATATATAGACCAACTTGTATACCACGCATCTGAAAAACACAAAATGAATTTGAAGAAACCCTTGATCTTCTTTTCACACAACAATGATGTATTGATTGGCCTGGATGAGTGCTAAAATGAGATGATTGGCAAGAAGAGCTAGTCTCTATGAGCAGGCTTTAACAATAGCTGATGTACAGAGTCGGGAGTTAGTGTTCAGGGGTTAGACTAAGCAATGAGCCTGCTGAACATATAATATTGTGCACAGCGCAGGCAATATATCATATACGGAAGCACTGTGTCACATACGGTGCATGTGATTAGAATGTGAAGTTGCAAAATGTATATAATCCATATGAATCAGAGGTAAGTGGAGACATGGGATTTATAGATGGAGCGGAACAAGAATTACATTCGCTTGTCACGCAGGTATCACCAGGTGTGTGCAAGATAAAATGGTAATGTACAGTTAAGAGTTGCAGGAAGCCAGTGTAAAGGATTATGACCAAGATGGGTTTGGAAATAGCTTTTCTACTAAAACCCAATCAAAGTTACAGTACAGTAAGTCTTCCCCTCACTTTTCCTTTGGCATCTCTCTGAAGTATGTATGAGGTTTTAAACCACCAGAAATGGCTTGGCAGCAAATTGGGGTGGGGAAATGCAATCAAACGTATGCAGCAGCTGATGTGGAAAGTGAAGGTACTCAAGCATATATGATACATCTGATATTTGAAGGAAAGAGTTTCATTCTATAATATGAGATATTTATCACTTTTTTCTTGAACTCTTCAATACTGACTGTTAGAACTAAAATCAAACATATTAAAGTTAGGACTCATATTATGTGGGGACTCTTTTTTAAAAAAAAAATTAAATAGCTATTTGCCTGATTAAACTTCTTCTTCTTCTTCTTCTTTTTTTTTTTTTTTACCAATCTCAGCTTTGAAATACCTACTTGTCTGAAGTTTTAAGACATTGTGCATAGAGGGTGCATGACACTAGGGCACAAGTTGTGAGTCAGTGTCAGTGACCCTTAAGTACAACTCTTGGCCCCCCACCAATACACCCTTAACCCCAGCCCTCATCCATCACATGGGATGGATCACAGTCTTTAGAGGCTTTGGAGTCATGCATACACCCCCCTCACTCACAAACACTCATACAGACATGCTTATGATTGGGTCGAGACCCCAGTTGACCCCTATTTCACTACTTTGTTGCCCAGAAAGAAAGCTCTCCCACTCAAACCGCAGGGGGCTGCGTAGATGCCAAGTGCGTGCATGTATAGATTTGCTTATGTGCTAAATCTGAGCTTATCAGTCGGTGGTGAAATTAACACATTTGTTTGACAGAGGGGACACAAAACGTGGCAGGACAGCCAACATCTTAAAACAAAAAGGCAATCAGTGGCACAGCCTATTGGTATTCAGTCTCGCTCTTCTGACATTGTTCATTTTCCTGCCACAATCCACGTAATGAGCTGCTTTTCCAACCCAGGTGTTCCATTTCTCCACAAGGTCATTGAAAAACAATACAATTATTTGAGACAAAGGCATGACTCGCAACAAAGGCTTGTCAGAATCATCACAAAATGCCCGCAGGATATTAAAAGTTGGGGTAAACTGCCTTTTAGGGTTCTGATTTATTCACGCATAGAAAACTAATTCAAGAGCAGTTTTGCATATTCCTCATAAACCGCTAACATGGGTCAACAGGGACTCATGAAAATGATTTCAGTCCAAGATCTGGTACTTAGATGTATGTAACTACTCGCAAGTATGCTCATTTCATTTTCACTTGAAGGCATCTAGGGTTCACAGTGCTGACATCACTTGGCAAGTCTGGTCAGTGTAAGTCTCCTCTACACTCTGTCATCACCTTCTAATCTCTCTGAAAGAGAGAATGTGAGGAGGTATAAAAGAGGGCCAGAGAGGTTTTCTCAAGAATAAAGGGATGGTTGAAAGAGGGCAGCGCTTGGAGCATACCTCGTCTGCTTTTGTTAAGAGCTGTGGTGCTGAAGAGTTCCTCCCACAGAACACTCCCCCTGATCATTAATCATCTGTCCATTCTGGCCCTGTCTGAGCCTCTCTTCCACACTAAAACATGCAGCTACACCCACAACCACCCACGTACACACTAAACTCACTGACACACACATAAATTCACACACACACACACACACACAACTCTCCTAAACTTTCTGCTGCCTTAGTTACCTTCACCAAACACCGCTCATCTTGACATACCTGTCCTCTCGACTAGCTAATACAGCAATGTCTGACGCTGCAGAAATTCCAGTGAACAATACTTAAAGCCCCATGAGAAAGCTGCGATATCCTCCAATTAGGCTTTGAAACTCTACGCAGCTCTATATTGCTGTGTTGTCTTGCATCAGAGGAGAGAGGCAACATCATACACACGAAAGGAGAAAAGAAAAAGGAGAAAAAAAAACAGACAAATTTGCATTACAGGAAAAATGCTTCCTCTGATTAATTTTTGACACCACGATGTCCTTGCATTCTGTAAATAATAGTTCAGTACTGTGGTCCTGCATGTGAATATGTCTGGAGAATGAAAACCATGCCTGACTGGATTCAATAGAGGGCAGTGCAGTGGTAAAATAACTCGAAGATGAGACAGTGTCCAGCTAAAGAAAATAAATAGGCCTGTGTGTGATTTCTCCAAAATAATCAGTTTGCTTCACATAAAGGCGTGAAATCCAACAGTCTGCCTACTAATGCTGATGAACAGAGCAGGTGTCTGCTAGACAATGAATACAGGAAGATGCATTCTGTTAAAATTAAGGTGTGTGCGTGCGTGCATGTGTGTGTGTATGTGTGTGAGCCTTAACAAACCAGCGCACAATTTAGCAGACAGCCCACGCCCCTGGGCAGGCTGTTACCATGGTAACCTCACAGCCAGTATTTTTTTGGCCCACACTTTCCCTTTGAACAGCCGGCCAATGACACACCAGCCGACTGGGAAATCTGGCTTACTGAAAGCGCATGCATGAGATGTGTGTCTGCATGTGCAAGTATATCTATGTGTGTGCGTGTGTGTGTGTGTGTGTGTGCACATAATATGAGCATGATACAGATCAAGAAAGCTATATAATCTCTAAGCTCCACGCAGACTCGTCATAACCAAGCGTTGCGTTGGCAGTTGGCTGCTCTGTATCATGCCTGGCACATTGGCGCAGGTCAATTTTATTTCCAGGAAGATGCAGCTATGTGCCAAGGCACCGAGCATATCTTTCAGATAGAGGAGTGGTCAGAGAGGAGCAGGGAAAAGAGATAGAAAAGATGAGGAGGCATTGGTATTCAAGGAAACTCCACTGTGCCAATCCATCCCTGGTTGGCAAGGTAGTAGAGAAAACCGTCCTCCGAAACATATCGCCGCTCAGCAGGCAGTAACATGTGCTTGCACTACAATCTACAATGTAATCAGAACCTAACCGGGGACTGAACAGGCTCACTGCCCACTGCCAACTAACACAGAAAAAAAAAACAGGGTGGGGCAAGGGAGGCAGAGATGGAAAGTTACTTGATGAGGGGTGAAATCAGTCAAAGGAAGTTATGTGAGCAAGGAGCATTTTAGTGTTAGTGTTTGATTGCGATATGATTGTAGTATAGATTTGATCAATCTACCTTCACTCTGATAGCAAGTAAGAACTGAAATCACAAAAGCTGCCTATTGCCCATTTAGAGACATTAATTCGATAGTGGAAGGATGCTCACAAATTTTACTGTCAAAAATGCACAAAAACCCAATTTTCAACTCTCACAGATAATTGCTTTTCAGCTATTTAGAGTCCATGATCCAAAATCAATTGTTGTGTCTTTTGTGGACTTGTCCGTGGATCATGACTTGCAAAGAAGGATGATCAGAGTGAGGTAATAAAATCAGCAGTTACAGGCCCTGTCAATTACCTTGTGATTCTGTCACACGGTGAATAAAGTATATGTTCCAAGATAAATAGCTCTCTCTTTCTTACCACTCCAAGTTGTGAGAGACCATTAGCTTCCTCTGTCTCAGCACTTGTCTCTTTTAAAAAGGATCTAGCTCATTAACTTCATGGCTAGATCAATTAATCTATAGCAGTTAGCCAAAGATGCCCACTCTTGCTCTTTCCGCTCCTATGCTGTTCCTCTGCTCAACGTTGTCTATTACATTTGCAGATTTATTTTTTTCACTGCTCAGTCTGTCATAAGATGAACTTAGTGTAACCTTTTGAGAAACTGTAGATTGTGAACAATAAATCATTATGTTGGGAAAGGATAAGGGGGGGAAAAAAAACAAGGGACTTGCTCAGTTTACCCTTGATTTCATAATATGATACAATTGGAAACTGACAAAAATGCAGACACACAAACAGGTATTTGATCAAGTTCACAGATTCTGTTATCAGCCAGTCTAGTTATTTGGCAACACAATACATCTTGCGACACAACCTGTGCAGCTTTGCCTAATATATGAATGCATAGGTGCCAAATTAAATTTTTGTTTTGTTTTGTCTTTGTTTAGTGTGTGATTGAAAATGGTAGTGGATGTGACTAAAGATTCAGTCATTACAGAAAACAACAAAGGGAAAGGATATACTGTGCAGTTAAGTGGTGCGAAAAGAAAATCTATTCATGTAAATGAGAAGTTTGTTTTGTCATTTATGATCAAAGAGAACCATCGGCTTCTTGAAAGGTTTTGTTGTTGTTTTTTTATATACATAATTTGATTTTTCATTGTTTTATTTGAATTGTTTGATTGAAATAACCTTGTTCTACTTATAATACAAACAACTAGCTGGTGAATAGTATAATTAAGTAGCTATTAGTAGCATAGAAACTACACAGAAAATGATTTGTTGATAAATTAAGAAAAAAATATTAACATAAGTTAATTATTTTAGATGCTTTTGAATTTGTATGCGCATGTCTATACAGCACACGCTTATTGCTACGTTGTTTGGCACTGAAGCAAGGCCTGTTAAATTGATTGAATATCACACAAACTTTACATGCAACAACATAATAAGAGTCATTTTCAAGTGTAGTATTGGAGTAACAAGGATTTTGATGAATGCGGTCCCTGAGCCAACAAGATCTGCCTTGTGGATTGATTTTTTCCCAGCTGCTTGATTCTTTCCTATGAACTAATTAGGAGAGAAGAAAAAAAAAACAAAACAAACATTTTCTTTATTTGTCTTGCAGGTACTGTAGCCAAGTCAATTTTATTTGTAAAGCCCAGCATCACAAATCACAAATTTGCCTCAAGGGGCTTTAAAATCTGTACAGCAATGCAACATATCCTTAGACCCTCGAATAGTATCTACTAACAGTTCCTTCATGGTCATGTTTGTCCTAGTTGTCCCGTTTTGCCATCTAAAAACAGTTGACTCTAAAGAGTTTTAATGAGTCATGCACATCAGCTGTGTTCAAGGAAATAATCTACCTGCTGGTAGCTACAAAGCTGTCACCAAAATATCACCCAAACAGACTGTTTAAAGTGAGTCAACAGAGCTGGTATGAAGTCTGTGTGCTTATGTTGCAGCAAGGCTGCACAATATTTCTGATTGAAGATAAGACTCTCAGGAGGACCTAACATTACTTGGAAAATATTTTTCTGAAAGAAAACAAAACTTTTTTTTTTTCTCCATAAGAAAATACCATCAACTAAAATACCAATTTGCTTTTTCACAATTAAAAGGTAAGCATGTTATTTATTCATGCTAACATTAGCAGAGGGAATGCCTTAAAACACTGGTGTAAACTCAGAGAGGAGGTTTTGTTTGCAAAGCTACATTATTTACTCCACTTGTTTGAAGTTAAGTTGTAAACAGATGTATACATAATTAACTATAGATGAGATACAGTGTTAAACATAAAGCCCTTGGAAAGAACTAGTAGTTCTGTGAACTATAAGGAGAATTGAAGCTGAAAAGAAAGTCTGTGGAACCTACAACGGTAACTATCTTTACCTCCATCCTAAACTGTAAAAAGTCCTGATTTCAAAAACGCTTTCTTACCAGACCATTTAATGTTAAAATGCTCTGAGAATTGTTCTAGCAAGGCTTAACAGTAGCTTCAAATACCAAATGCATCCTAAAATTCCCAGCCCCTTGGCTCAGGGTTGAGGCCCTGCTAATGAGTGTAGAGGCCTGTGAAGGGGAATGAGTAATTATGCACATCTGAACGTAGCAGAGGAGTAGAATGATAAAACAACTGGAAAACAAAGGTCCCTTCACTGTTTACCATTCCCTAATTTGATTCCTAATTGAGCGTACGTAATACAATGTTTACACCAAAATATTCTGGCAAAGACAAGCACCCATGGCAGAATCACACAGCTGAACACTGCCTACTCTTCCCTCTGATGATCTTGGAGAGTAGAACCATGGGAGGCCCCCTCCATCCCCAGCACCTCCACCACGTAGAAGCGCGGTGACATATCTCCAACCTATAACCCACTCATAAGCGTCTGCACCCTGTCATGCTGATGCTGACATTTTCACACATGGCAAAGAGGCTGTCAGACACAGTAGGAGGCCAGAGGTTAGCGGTAGAGTGGATTTTCAGGTGACAAGAAAGGAAAGGAGAGGAAAAACATAAGTCTGGCTTTTTGAAATCCAATAGTAGGCTCAGAGCCTACCCTGCGGCTGTAGACCGCATCACTGATGACAGGACAAGAGGTGGATAGGTGAGGTTGGAGAACAAAGGAAGGAAGGGGGTAGCGTGAGCAATGCGCTGATGGTGAGGTCATCGAGAGCAGCGCTGCACCGGGGTTGGCGATGACATCAACTGCCACTAAAAACAGCTACAACAACACACCTCCCGTTGTACAATTATGCATTCACCAGCAAGATGTTCCTCTGACTGCACTAGCATATACACTGTTCATCACCCCTGCTGCTATTATGCCTAATGGAAAGTAATGATAAAATGCTCCGCATCAAAAGAGAAAGCAGAAATTATGAGCGAAGCGTGGGAGACACAGGGTGACCGGGATCAGGGAAATAGAGTGTGAGAAAGGGAGAGGCTGCAGAGAAGTGTGGAAGTGAGAGCAAAACAAAGTGAGAAAGCACTCAGGAGTGCATCTTGTCACTCAAATTGTTGGTGGCAAAGTCCTACAATATGTGTGTTGTACAAAGCAGCCATTTCTCATTGCATACTAAGTGACGGCCAAGCTATTATTTCTAAAGCCGACAATAGGGAACAAGGAATAAAAAAGGCTGGTTAATAAATGCTGTTTGAAGTGAATATGCATCTGCCCTGCCCAACTTAGACAGCTCCATCTAGGATGGGTGTGCTTCTATATACACAAAAAAAAACAATTCTGGAGATATCAGGCCCAGACATGACGAGAAAACCTCAATGGATGAATGACGTTCATGGAAATATATTTTGTTTTTACTGTACAAAGACAAACGGATGCGCTCATCAAATATTCTGTTTTATCGTGTGAACGAGCAGAGGTTGACCCCATTTGCTGGCACGCAATGCACCTGCAACATGAAATCCTCCAAAGGTAACATACAGGCACACAGCACATCTATATTCATGTCATACTTACATCTGCATGACCTCAACACAACCTTATCAGAAAGCTGTATCGTTTTCCAGACAAACAGACACGTACTGACACACAAGAACGGTGTGTGTGATGGTGAACTGTAGCCCTGAGCCCACCTGTCCAAATCCGGACAGCGTTGACCTTTATCAGGCAGCCTTAGTCAATACGCCCTGAGCTATGAAACTGGCAAACATATGTGTTCATTTTTGTGTGACTGCATGTGTGTTTGCGTGTGTGCCTAAAGGGAGCCATGTGGGACCTCCTCACGCCGCGTGCAGATCTTTACATTAGTCGGATTGATGGAGACTGGAAGTTATGGAGAATGAATGATGGACAGTGACGGACTAGTGCTGAAAGATAATACTATGTTGGACATTTAGAGATCAACTGGACCATCAGAATAACTGGATGTGGGAAGTAGAGGGCGGGGAAGCAAAAGATTTCTATTTTGTGTATGGAAAAAGCAATTATAAGCATTACAGCAGTCTCACAGCAAAAAGTTTAGCACTGGTTTATACTGGTTTGTGATGATTATGACCTTATCTATTATATAAATGTATGATCATACAAATGTCCTGTCCAACATTTGTCAAATATAACATACTCTTACATTTTCTCTTACATCTTTACATTTCAGTTTAAGTTGAGTTTCAGTTACTTTGTGATGTGATGTGCAGTCATTTGTAAAGTTATTGAGAAAGTATTCAGGGGTTACTTTTGCCACAATAAAGGCCAATTTATACTTTGGCAGCTCTGTCAGTGAAGTACGTTGTGCTGCTCTGAGGGCACTGATGGCGTTGACAAAAGTGGTTTGGTAAAATCAGTAGAAAGGAAGTGCACACTTTCTTTGTTTTTAATTGTATATATACAGTGTGTGTGTGTGTGTATGTGTGTGTGTGTGTGTGTTAAGACTGTGTGTGTGACACATTCTCATTAGGCCTCATGACATTGTGGACTTTGTGAAAGGCATCATCACCTTGTCCAGCAGAGAATTAGGCAGAAAAACACAACGTGGCCAACTGGGAAACTGGATTAACTGTATAAATGGCAGAAAGCCATTAACATGAGGGGTACAGTCTAACAAGGTGCAGTAACAAGTGTGCGCATCTGTACTGTACTGTATGTGCATGAGGGGAGACAGATGAAAGAGAGAGATTTGACTTTGTATGTTTTTATCAATCCTGAAATCCATCCCAGCAGCCCTCACACAGACTGTAGAAATTACTTTTAATGACAAAAGTCTACAAATGTGACAACAAGATGAATCCCATTTAGGTTTGGGATTTTAAAAGTTTTCCAGTTCATGCTTTACTGGTCACAGTTATATTTTCTCTTGAAAATTCTTCTACTATTGCAATTTGACAAACAATAAGGCTCGCTCAGGTGGTTACTGCCTTAACTATTCAAGCAGAACTGCAGCACATGGATACATGTTGTACAGTTGCTGTAAAGACATTAGTTTCAAGACAAATATTAAATGCTTCATTTATTGATATATTGCTAGTGCAGATGATGACCCAGACACATTCAGCACAACTGGAATTTACACAAATACACACACAGTGACATACACCATGCACCACAACCCTGTAATTGCATAGCAACAAATTGCAGAAATGAAAACACTAACATATGTGTACACATGGCAGTGCATAACTACATAAACAGGGTCAAATAAATATGATACGCACTGACACAATGCATGCATGAATACACACATAAGCACGCAATGCAAAGCGAAGCGAAGAAAAGTCGGGAACACACACATTCTTGTAGTCACAACGCATGCATTCATTCTGCATGCAAGTATTATGCAAAGACCCTTCTAAACTGTGTGTGCATACACTCAGACATGAGCATACAAAAACACTGTACGTTCAATACAATTTATGCATCAACACATGGGGTGCGCACACCTACTCTGACACAATCATGGTGACTAGGAAACCCTTGGGTGCACACAAATGTACAGGCTAACTTAACACAAACACATACACACACCTTCCCTGGGCAGGACATATTGGATTAGGAGTGATTTTTTTTCTTGGCTCCGTCTCAGAGGTGCTAGATTAAATGCCATTCCCACTTTACTACAGATGGCTCGAAAATAAATCATACTATCCATATATACACACACATGAAGGAATTTGCACACACACACACACACACTCCCACACACATACAGTACATACACACATGCACAAACAAACACACATAAATACCAAGAAACGCTCACACAGGGAGATATATAACATGTTGGCACACCCAAACACTAAAGCACCTGTACGGTCCAGCGCGTCTGCTCTTTGTATTTCAATCACTGAATCGATGGTTCTAAATTGATTGTAGCTGAGCAGGGGCCAGAGATGTTCCCCCTGGCTCGCTGCCCTGGCCCTCTATTGATTAGATCTGAGAGAGCCAATTGCTTTCACACTGGATTAAGGTGTTCCGGGGCAGTGAGCAGGGAGAGAGAAACAGAGGCAGAGAGAGATATAGAGCCAAAGAGAAAGAGAGGGAGAGAGAGCAGGCTTTCCAGCCAGGGAGATACACCAACAAAGCACTAAGATCAGGCCAACAACATTACTAATTAGTTAACAACCCATTTCTATGCGGAGAAGACCATGTAAGCACACCAACTTATGGGTGTTTCATACACACACGTGTAGAGACAAATCATAAGGGATAAGAGTATATTTGAATAAGTGGCACATGGCATAGATATATAAATCAATTTACTGCACACATACAGCATCTCTGTATAACAAAGGCATTCACATACACACACAGACAGATGTTAAATGCATAATACTCGCAAACACGCATGCACACACACACACACACACACACACACACCCCCACACACACACCTCTACATTGCAATCCTTTAGATCAGAAGGCACTAACACAGATCAAGGGTGTAATCTCATTTGACCCTGAAGCTAAGTAGCCGGGGGCAACAGCATTACACTTCAAAGCTTCACTCTGAGTTTGTTACACATTCCAGCTCCAAAGTCTTATGCACAGTAACCGCGTGGAATCAAACGAAACTTTACGATCAGCCGGCATCACAGGATCTGTTCTGACCTGGATCAAATGATAAATAAACTGAGAGAGGTGGATAAATTATTTTCTTACAAGGTAGCTCTTCTCCTATATCTGTTTCCTAAGCCTGCATTCATCTTCCTCTTCGTCACATTTGTATTCCACTGGGGGCAGTGTTAAGCAGGACATCCACTCCACACTCCATCACTCTTCCTCTTCACACAACAATTAGCTGCTCCTGCTAGGGGTTCTGTATGGAAGAATGAGAAGGGAGGAACGGGGGGCTAAGGAGGCCCAAGCTTCTACCAAAGGCAAGTCCTTTTGTCTGGCCATGGTCCCCCTCTCAAATCATTTCCACAATGGAGAGGCTTCCAATCCAGATTAAGCGCTTATGAGAATGGGGCTGGTGCAGGCGATGTGGACCAGGGTCACGAGAGCCAGTGAAAGGGCCCCTCGCTCTAAGTGCTCACAGAGGCATTTCTTGGGGAGCAGCAGCCCTATTCACATGGCATTAGGGGTGTAAAAGCTCGAGTCAGGCAAGCTCAATATACATTTGGTTAATACTTCTATTGTCGCGCTACCTCTACTGCTGCTCTCCTAGCAGAACACAAGAGAACAGTGGTAGAGAGGGAATTAAAGAGGCAGAAAAGATGAGATAGAGAGGGAAAACAAATGAGGGAGGGAATAGGATTTGCTGGCCCATTCATGCCGTGATGGGTGTGAAGCACACCGAGGCATGCCTGCATGCACGTTCGAGCGCACACACACATGCGCATACGCATACACCAACCATAATATCCTTATAAAAAGGTTGCTGTGATTTCTTTTTGTGGGAGTCTGACATGACACTTGGCTGACACAATAAACTTGGCTTGAGTGAAGAAACTCAACAGACCCGCAAAGGCAAACACATAATGATAGGCCAACTATCGTAGCCAGTAATATAAAGGTCAGTTTATAGGGAAGTAACAGAGGAAAAATAGGTAGGGTAAAAAAAGAGAGAGCAAGAGAGAGGCAGAGAGATTGTGAAATTGACTGAGTGTATGAGCATGTGTGCCTTTGTGTCCCTATCACTCTGTGTTTGGTTCATTCCCCAAAGGGTCTTATTATGCTTTGCGCTGGCTCCAACACAAAGGCAGCATCTCTGTATCTCGGCCCATCCAGCTCCCCCAGAGAACATTCTAGACACAGCAAATCCATTTGTTTGTCAGCTTTTGCCTCTATTCGGACTTGGTCTAATCAGATATCATTCTCTTTGAGAAGCATACCACTGTGCAGTCTGGCCTAGCACTACAGTAACGCTGGCCCAGCACTGAGATACCATCTCTGCTCTTTCAGAGAAGACTTTTGTGTACAGACACTGCGCATAAACATCATAAAACAGTGTTAGAGGGCGAGTTATAATGGTATCTCTCTGTACATCCAATTATTATCTATCTAATGATGAGGTCATTACTTCAATAAAAGTATTTCCCCTTCCATATTATTCACATATTATTCACCAGTTACAGAAATGCCATGTACAGTAGTCAGATGTAGTAGGGGACTATATACTACCCCTTTAAAAGGTGTTGTCCAAATTGTTGGATATTGGATTGGCTGAGGATTATTGGGATGTTATTAACAGCAAAATATGCCTTGGGGATAACTGTCAATTGAGTAAAGGGAACATAACATCCTGTTTTTAAAAGCAGTCATTTAATCCAATCCTTGCAGCACAGCACAGATGAAAACCGAGTGCAGACTGCATATCTCGACTGTGCACGGAATCCACTGCTTTTAAAGAATGAGAGAGATGGACGCAGAGAACTTGGCACTGATAGCGCACCTATATACTATAGAAGATAGTAGCATGATGCATATCTATTAACTGCACAATTTGACTCACAAAATAACCTAAGTCCTCTTGTCAGTGATACAAGTCCTTGTCTGTAGAAACCATTTCTGAAATTTTAAGTCTGCTCAAAAACAGAAGAGAACAAGGAGGAACAGTATACCAAAGATAGGGGCTATCAGTTCTAATAGGTAGCACAATGTTTTAGTCAGTCATCAGATTTCATATACTGTTTGAGTTGGGTTTCATATATCATTCAAGCTACTACAACCAATTGCAAAGGTTACCTCCTTAAACACAAATCATGAATTGCACTGAGTCTGTTTTACGATGCTGTTTTAATTAGTGAGGAATGTAATGTCAGGATTGCTCAAAATCTAGTTTGACAGTATCATGTAAACAGTATCATGTTTTGACATGTAATATAAGTATGTGCCCAACCTTCTGTCTAGCATTGTTACATTATGTCCTATTAAATGTCTGGAAACTATGGCACACAACAAAAGCAATCAGTCCAACCTCCTGTTAAGAGATACCGTCCACTGCAACACGTAGGCAGCACTCAACCTGTTGACACAGACTCTGTTCCCACTCAGCACACAGTGGAAGCATAATGGGCGTGTGATGGGTTTTCATCACAAAATGCAGCCAAAAGAGAGGCTGTCTGAGAGGTTAGCAGGCTTGATTAGACTCTATAAAACCGCACATACTTTGAAGATTTCATTTAAGTCGGGTTGCACCAGCCGATGAGGAAACGCTAAGCTCTCACCTCTTTTAAACTGCACACGCACACATAGAAATAAGCAGGGAAACATATTCATACTGTATGAAGCCCTACACAGATCTGACTTCATGTCTGGCTATGCTAATGCCAGTGTGGGAGAAAAAGCTGCAGCCCCCCAGCCAGTGTGGGAACTCAGTAAACAAATGGAGCACAAAGCACAAAGTGCTCAAAGAGAGGATTACCAAGTCGCTCTCTTTCTCTTTTTGTTTTTCTCCTTTTGTCTCACTCCCCCCCCCCCCATACACACACATACATATATAGATAGAAACACACTCCCCTCGTCTCCCCAATCTTGCTCTCAAAATTCAATATTCACAAAATGTCTTCTCTGGTGGGCGTTGTCGGAAGTCTGCAATCGCAGGGGGTCCTTGGCATGAGGAGTCACAAACAAAGCCAAGATCAATAATTTGTCACAGAGATGTGTCTTCCAGATTGAGCTTCATAGGCTCTTCCTGTCTGTCAGTCTCAAAAGAGATGTTTCCTCTGGTTTCTGTAGAACCACATGCCCTGACCCTGAAAAGTACAGGCTGTGTTTACTGTCAACGAAAACATGCAATTACATGTGCACAATGACATAGTGTGCTGTGGATTATGGGAGTTGTCTAATTGCCGGATAATTGCATATTGTGAAGGTTTTGAGGTTGTGTTTGATATGACCTGCCCGGTTATACAGAGCCGAGTTGTTTTAGGATAATGCACGGTGTCATAACATAGATTACACAGACATAATTCTTCACGTATGTTTAATCATGGATACTTAAGGAGCACTTAAAATGGAACTGTAATGCTGTTTGCTTCAAGTATGGGGGGAATTATGCCATGATTAGATTATGAAATTGGACACACAAAGTTCAGCTGGAGGATGGAAATTGTGTTTGTGTACATGTTTATGTGTATGTGGACTGTTTACAGGCCTCCAACAAAAGAGAACAAACATCAACACAAAGCATGGAAGAAATGCATTTTTGATTTATAGGATACACCTATTGCAAAAACCAATCTGTTCATGCTGACTGTATTGTGAGCAGGTTCAATCAGTCCATCTACCAGTAACTGTAATCTGCACCTCCTCAACTATTATTAAAAGCACAGGCTTGTAACGTAGAGACTCCATGAAAGAGACTAACAAATTTACTCTCTTTGTCAGTTGAATTTTGTACAGATAACAGTAAATGGTCCATTTATTATACAAAAAAACTTTTTTTCTCTCAATTACACACACAGTTTTGGTTTTATTTGCTCAAATTTTGAGATATCTGTCTCTGACATTACTGTTTCTGTCCCAATGCAATGGAGGCACATGTAACTTTGTTTCTGGTGCTTACAGCATCATAAATGACATTCAAAAAATTCAATATCTCTTAACCAAAAATAGCGTCTTTATTATTCTTTCACAGACAAATCCACAGACAGACCTCACTGTCAACAGGTTTCAGAACTACTTTCAACAAAATCAGACAGAAATATCCCTAAAATGGCCAAAAAAACTAAAAATTATCTGCAATTCTGCATGGCTAGATACCACTAGATGTATTTTTGTAATTTTGATGAACTGACCTTTTAATCTGCTCCTAGAGTAGAAAAGTCGGACCTTTTTCCGACCTGATTAACCAACACATTCCTCTTGGTTGCTTTGTCGACTAGTTCTTATTGCATGTGGCTCAAGGAATGTGACAGGAGGTGTATTGGCCCTACCATAATTGCAATTCAATTCTAATTAGATCCTCAGTCCACAAGTTCCACAACATAACCTTGACTAATCCACATCTATCTCCGTGCTGATAACCTCCAGGAAGGCATGAGACAATTTCCTAGAATTGAAATGTGTCCCTTTGCCGTCAAACAAAACAGGCCTGGCTGTTTTATTAGCGGAACAGTGAATATTGATGGACACTGATGAGGAGAGAGGGAGAGTCAACAAATGAGGTTTGGGGGGGGGGGGTTGGGGGGGAATTTGTGCTTTCTCAACTGGGGGGGGGGGGCACTCTGTGGAGAGGCTCGCCACGTCTCCTCATTACTGCCTGCTGGAGGATACTCCAGAGGGGAAGAGTGAGAAGAAAGAAAGGGTGACTTGTGCGGGCAGAAAGTATACAGAGAATGAAAATAGTTTTCTACATGCTGTCCAAATTGAAGTTTCTCTTGACATTTAACTTTTGGTCCCATTTGAAGACAACAACACAGCATTATTGATGATGTCTTCATTGTGTACTTAATTGTGCAGTCATAATTTAAAAGCTTAAGGTAAGGGATTTGATTGATTGAGGTCACTGCTGGTGTGAGAGGGTGAAGTAGAGCCCCTCATAGCGCCGGGCTTTTGTGTTTTGCCAGTGAGGGTGACATAGGCAAATTAAGCAGAGCCACAGCCATCTGCTGAGCGTAAGGAGTCTTTTATGTCCCACTGTGTCCCTGTGTCTGTTACTGGCCTCAACACCCAATGTCCATCACTCAAAGAGGAGAGGAGAGGAGAGGAGAGGAGAGGAGAGGAGAGGAGAGGAGAGGAGAGGAGAGGACTGAAAAGACGACTGAGACTGAAGTAGAGGAGAAGTAGAGGAAAAGCACAGAAAAGGGTTTGGCGAGGAAGATTGGAGATGTCAGGTCAAAGTGGAGCCTTTTTGAAAAAGTTCCTCTGCAGCAACTGAGGGAAAGAAGACCAAGTGAGAGATGACAATGAAAGGCTAGGGAAAAAAAAAAAAAAACCTCAGCCACCAAATACATGGCCTGAAAGGGACTGAAGGTTAGAGAACCAGACAAAAAAAAATATATCCAATGAAAGGAAAGACAGATAGAGTGAAAAATAATAGGGGTAGGAGTATGTGTCCCTCCATGGGGGATAAGAACAGCTCTGTGTGTGGTGGGTATTTCCATTATGTGTGAACAAAATCTCTGGATTCCCCTCGCATCATTAGGGACTGACTCTGTCGTTGCAGTGAGAGCAGCGCATCTGTGTTTGGGGTCATTACAAACACTCTGTTTGGGCCTTAAATTCAAAGAGTCTTTGTTTGGGTCACACTCTTTCACCACTGCTCTCTGCCATCCCCCTATTCAGCCCATTGAGAGCCATGGAAACAAGAAGTCTTTCAGTCTCTGCTCTTTCTTATAGCTTTTCTCTGTCTCTTCCTCCCACCACTCCATTTTTGTCTTCATCACACTGGTTCTCACTGCCATAGGACTAATAGGAACGGGAAGAGTCAGACGCTTACTTAATTGGCCTTCAAGGTGACTTAGTAGATGTCAGCGTGTGTGTTTGTGAGTGTGTGTTGGTGGGTACACATGGATGCTTCTCGGCAAATGAAGTAAACTCTGTGGAACGGAAGTAGACAAGGCCAAATGGGCTGGAATTGGCTCTAATAGCTTACTGGGCCTTTGTGGGTCCTGTCTGCCAGATCCTTTACACTCAGATAAGACATATAAAGAAGAAATCAAAGCCTCACTAGAGCGGAAAACTGTAAGACCAAAAGTTTAGCGTAAACATCCTCCAAAGCCAAACTTTAAAGCTTTGAGTAAATGAAAATGTCTGGGGAGTTTCAGTGCTTGTATGTGTTTCAGGTATGATTTGAAATAGTTATCATCTTATCTTTGTTCGATACTCTTATCTCTCTGATATGGAGAAATAAGCCAGCTGGTTGCCATCCATGACAATGAACTCTATAGGGGTATATATTGGGGTTTATAAGCTTTTAGGCTAGGGTTAATAATGTGATAAATGTGCCTGGAACACTACATTTAACACTTTTAAAATGCACACATGGAAGAACTCATACTTTCTCTGAGCTTATGCCCAAGATGTGTGTTTATGTGTGCGTCGGTGCGCGTGTATGCTCGTGCCCCATGATGGCAGCCATTAGACAGGAGTAAGGCAGCCATGATGAATCGGCACTTAGCCCAGGGAAGCGCACTTGCTCAATGGGCTGTGAATCTCCCGCTGCCACTGTCAGCCTGCAGAATGTTAAATAAAGTTATTTGAATATTTGTAATATTAATGTGCCAGCGTGTCAAAAGCCTGCTGGAGCCTAACGGTGAGAGAAAATATGAGGGCATTCATATTGCTGTGTAGGCCTATAGGACTGCTCTGGTGAGGAATTACGTAAATACTCAACTAAATAAATACATAATAATGAGCAGTGTATTGGATTATGGATGGATGGCTGGATGGGATAGAATAGAATTCCATGAATAAGTAACCAGATGATATAATAGATAGTGATATTAGACATTAAGTTTCTATTTCACTCGTATCCAATTCACGTCTTATACAATCAATAGCTGAAATAATCCCAATGCCCTTACTATCCCCTGGCCCAATCCGAGTCCATGTGGGTGAGGAGACTGAGAGAAGCTACAGTATGTGCTTTGCATCGGAATGACCCACAGAAGGGGGGTGGGAGAGAAGCAATAAGCTTGGTTAACATGCATGGTTAACCAACTACAAAAGAAGACAAAATATAGTAGAAGGCCTCATAAAATAAGACTGCCAGTTTTATAGACTCCAAGCGTGCGTTTATCAGCTCAAAGGAAATTCTGTTCCCCAAAGGAAAAAGCTAAATGAAGAACAAACAGTTCAAAGTTTTGAATTGCTCTTCAGAGTATGTAATTTAGCCCTGTTTACTCTTTACGCCACATCATTCACTTTTAAGAGTTTAAACGTCAGAATAATTAGCTTACCGGGGGAGTTTTAATCACTTAATATATTAGAATACAATAAACATTAAAGTGATCAATGAGTATTATCAGATTATTAAAAAAAAAAAACAGAGATGGATGTGGAGCAAAACTAATCAAGTTCATTCTATCAATCACTCAGCTGGAGACCACCACGACAACAAGAGGGTTCAAGTAAAACCATCAAATCAGTCCTTACATACTCGAGCCGAGCAGGACACACACACAAGACAAGCTTTGCGCTGGTGGAGGTAGTGGGGTGCTATTTGGAGTGTCTCCGCTCGATTTAACAGGGAGGTGATAAAATATTTAGCAGATTGCTTACATAGCCAAGGGGGAGAGAGAGAGAGGGAGAAAGGGAGAAAGAGGGAGAGAAAGAGAGAGAGAGAGAGAGAAGGGGGGGATACCCAAATGGCTTGTGTGGGAGCTGGGGAGCTGGTAATGAGGATGGCATGCTGGCATCATCGTTACAGAGCACAACAACTCTACATGGTCTCCCTGCCCAACTGACAGCAGGCCGCACGCGCACACACCACGCTACCTGTCACTAATTAAAACATATAGATTAGAGAAAGTGCAATCAGGTACAGAGAGGCTCTCACACACACACACACACTGCCACGACACCCAAACTGACACATGTTGGAACATGCACACACACACACACACACAAGCACACCCTGTAGCAATTAGGCCTATTTTCACAGTCATAACAAATGACACACAAATTAAACGAGTAAAGAAATGATTAATTTGTCATTTAAAAACTGTGTTTGTCATCTTTCATACTGTTTGCTTTTCACTTTAAAGACATAAATATATCAAAAACATGGATTACCACACGGATTACCACACTTCAGTATGTCTGGGACTGACAACTGTATGGTTTGTTATGCCAGGTGAAAACTGACAGTGATATATGCTACAGTAGACTGAATTTGTTTTCTTCTGTCATTTTATGTCCAAATGTTAATGTGCATGACACTCAATACTGTCTCAAACAGCTGAGACTGATTATTTTGCCATTAGCTGGGTTAAGCCCATTTAAATAAATGTTTATTTTCTATGTTTAACAATTAAACAAAATGTATTATTATACATAAATTCACCCAATGGACAAATTTTACATATTTATGTGGGTAACTAGGTGGGTGTTCTGTAGGCAAACAGTGCTTTCTAAGCTATTTTCTCTTACATATTATTAATACAATATATTGTAACAGAGTATCAGATTGTTAAGCATCTCTCGAAACGTCTTTTTTTTTGGATACCCCGCTGTGCCTTTAACCACCACAGTGCCTTCCCTTGCCCGTGTAATACTTCTCCTTCTCATGTTGTTCTCAATGAGGGAAATCATTTCAGCATGAAACTGCGTGCTCTCATATTCTTTTTGTTCCTGTTCCTGTTACTTCATCTCTAATGGGCAATTACTTCAGACCCAATGCTGAGGCCATGTTATTGCACCAACCCCCAATTGATTGGTTGCCCATAGTACTCAGCAGCTTCCACAAGCACTTTAAGGTTAGATTTCCCTGTTTAAATAATGGATTACAAGCCCATGAAAAGAGACCGTGTGGAAAATAAAAGGTTGCGATTGCTCTTATTGGAGGGGCCTTTCAGCGGAGATGAGAGGAGAACAGATTCCATACGAGTCTCCAGAGAGTAAGCTAGTTATGAGAGATAGAAAAGGCAAGATCATCTCTTTTTCTCTATCTCTCTAACTCTTTTTTTCTCTAAACAAGTATGCAAGTTCACATATGTGTCCTGAGGCTTAAGGTCAACCTACACAAGAGTTTATAGTGTTATACGACTATAACTACAGACTCCACAGGCTATTTTCACGACTCCCAGAATGCTACATTTCCATCGGAGAGAGGCAGAGAGAATGAAGTAGAGCTGTCAAACTTAACACAGCAGGAAGTCTACTTACTGTGGGTATTTAGAGAAGGAAGTCAAGGGGATTGTGGGAATTAGTGGAAATATACGTCTCCTCTGTTCAAAGAGTCTTTGTAGTTCAGTTCCTACTGGGGGACTGTGTATATGTATGTGCTTGTGTATGCTTGTGGTGTTTAGAGCAGTGCCAGTGCCCCCCACTAACACAAGCCACAACAAGCCTCCTACTCAGGGACACCTTAGGCTCCAATGACTGTGCTGTGAGCATGTATGAGGTTGAAGTAAATAAAAGAGGGAAAAAAGAAAATGCTATAGAGAAAAGATGGACAGGAAAAGAGACATGAATCAGCAACAACGGAGTTTGCAGGACAAATAAAAAATTGTCCATTAAATTCAGCAGGTTCGTCAGGCAAGGTTATTTGCTCATTTGCTATAGAATTCCTGTATTGAACTTTGCTTTACATGTTTAACCTTCAAACAACATATTTCACATACACTAATAACTAGCTCTGCTGAGATACAACCACAGAGTACAACTAGTTTAAAGGGAGCCACATACAATCAACTGTCAATTCAATAATGTGTGTTATCATGATATCTTAGAAGAATCTTCATGGAAACAACTGAGAGTTGTTTTAATACATAAAGTCACATATAGTAGGGATAAAAACTGAAAATCATCTGGGTTTCAGTCATATTTCGAACTGAAATTTATTGTACTTGACAGAAAATGTTGTAGAAGAAAGTAGGAACAAAGGCGTACATTTATTAGAGACAAATTGATTAAACAAGCCAGGAAAAAGGGAAATATTAAATGAATGGGGTGACCTGAAGTCAGAATGGAGCACAGCTGCCTGAGGTCTATTTAAAAAAACAAAACAAAACAAGTACCTCTTTACAAAGTAGATGCATTATATTTCTCTCACTGTAGGGCCCTGTTATTCAGCTTACTTTTTCATCAGTTTGAAACTTTCTATTAGACATAATGATGCTGAGGTTGTTCAGTACATCACACCTATCATGTGTGTTTGAAAAATGAGAATGTACGATCACGATTCACAGCAGGGAAACAACAGAAAATCATTATTTCGCACATAATGTACTGAAATCATTTTCCGTAAATATGGGTTAGACAACAAAGTTCTTTTTCAAATATGTAAATTAAATGTACCTTGAACTGTGAAATGTGAAATGTTAATAATCATAGAAATAAAATCATGTAAAATGAAATGATGTGTGAATAATGTAAAACAGAGTTGGGGATGAGATGATGAGAAAATTAGATGTGATATACAAACTCACAGTATTTCCTTAAAGTCTGTGTTGACATGAGCTGACTAAAGACTACAAACTTCTGCCTTGTCATTTTCAGTTGAAAGTCATTCCACCTCAGTCAAGGACTGCATGTGTGGGTATGGGTGTGTGTATATGTAAGTGTGTGGGTGTGTTTTGCTTAGGACATCGAGCAATTTGAGAAGGATACAGTAGACACAGTCACACACAGTGCGCTTTGTAGATATGTGGCACTCTCGTATCTGTTTATTGATCAGAGCAGATGTGCGTCAATCAATCTTATCTGGGCTCCACACACTCTCCAGCTAACCTCCAGAGGCAGGCCAACCAATACTGCGCCACACTGAGAGCCCCAAGCCACTCGTATTATCGTCAGACACCTTGAGCAAATTTTCTCTTTGAATGTGTGTGTGTGTGTGTGTGTGTGTGGAAGTATGTGAATGTGTGAGAATAACAGGGTGCAGAGCGTAAAGGTGCATTAGAGGACAGACAGAAAGAGAAAGTGACAGCTTGAACCCAAAACCCAGATTAACCTCATCTTTATGTACGTGTTATTATCTATTCCTCAGAACTTAGTCCTCCGCACATCATACTGAGGCAGAATCAAACCTCTTGCCATCTGTAAAGTAGGCTGCACAGAAGGCTGGCATTCGCTACAGCTTAAGAATCAATGCTAATGTGCCTTTCTAGTACGCTGGAGGTGGATATGATCAAGGAAGAAGTGTGGCACATCATGCTCAGCAAAACGCATGAAACACAATCAATTCATCCCTTTCAATGATGCGGAAAATCTGTGATCCAAGGTGCGCTGATGCCTTGTTATACGCAAGCCTAAAATAGAACAAATTCCTGTCGCCTGTCTATGATGAAGCGATTTGTTCTATTATGAGTAGTCCATCATTTAAAATGAGAGTGAGTGATGAAAAGCAAAGAACTTGTAAGAAGGGTGCTGGCAACTGGCAGACGTAATACTATAACATGGTAAAAATAAGATCCTTATATGACAAATATATCTAGTTCTATTTATTACTCACCTCGGCATACGTTGCCATTGTCAGGTTCAAACCCAGCCTTGCATGTGCAGCTGCCGATAGGAACCATCCACTCTCCGTCTCCGTTGCAGTAGAGCTTTATTGGGACGTCAACTTCCTCTGAATTAGGGATGCAGATCCCTCGGGCAATGACCAGGGAGGTGCTTTCAGCTCCTGTCATGGTCTCTGGAAAGATTGCAAAGTTCTGGACCACACTCGGGCACTTCTTATAAAAGACCCTGACTGACAGCAAAGACATGCAGGCACCATAGTCCTGAAAGGCCAGGTAGAAGCCATTTTTAGACAGTGGACCAAAGCTCCGCACCTCTGTGTTGACCTTCATCAGGCGTCCTCCAAAGTCCACCTGTGAGAAGCTTTCATCAGCAGCTATGGTGTCCACCTTAAGGTAAGGGGCCTCCATCCAGAAGGCGGTGCCTTTGGTGGCAATAACAGCATCAGTTTCATAGTAGTAGAGATTAAAAGTCTCCTTGCAGGAGCCAGGGACGTTGGGGATGGAGCTGCAGTCTCGCACAGTGAATCGAATCTCCACGTAGATGCGCTGTGCTCCACGCCGATCAATGAAGGTGGTGAGGAGCCAGTTGTTTTGACTGGGCTCGAAGACATTACACACCTGGTAGGTCCTGATGGTGTTGAGGTTTTCATCATAGCCACTCACCTCCTCCCACTACAGAAAGAGAAAGAGAGAGAAGAGGGAGAGGAGAGTGCACATGGTTGATTAGTAATCATTAGTAATAAAGCCACGGTGCCTTTTCATTTTCTGATACAGCATGCTAATATTGGCTGAGCTACAGAGACTTGGTACACATATCAGTAATCTCCCTCAGGCACTAAATTTGAGCTTACTTCCTGGATTAACAGAAAAGAATCAGCCAGCCAAGTGGTAGCTTCATCCACTGAGAATACACAAACGCCCTTCTTTTCTGAATCATAAACATTTTTTTTAAGTGCAGCAACAGCAAAAATACCACTTTTCCGTCTTGTTCTCTAAATATGCTCAAAATCTGTAGTATGTGTGCTGCCACTGTATAAGCACAAACCCAGTAATTACTTTGGATGTGCTGCTATTTGCCATCCATGTCGAGCGTGGCTATGCACTCAGTTGACGAATTATAAAATATGGTGTGTAACAAATTCAAGATTATGCACTATTGAATTACAATTAAACAGACGGAGACTACTACATGGCAGCCAAGAGACGGTCTAAGGGAAAGACATTTGAATGCAGGCTGAACTGAAATACACCGCAGGATGCTTCTTGCAGGTGTGACCCAGAAAGTATGTTGGATGAGCATCAGAGACCCCTTGGGGTATTAACTCAGTGCACCAAATCATGATGAAATTGTGCCATTTACATTTGGCAGGAATCACTGAGCATCGGGAGGAGAAATCACTGAAATAAAGAGATAGAGAAGCTTGCTTTCAGATTAACATTTTAGAATTAACTCTCCAACTGTGCAAAAGCTGGTCAAACTCAAAATGTTAGAGTCTACTGATATTCTAAATGCAACGTCTTTGAAAAGCTATTTTTATAAGGCATTTGTTATACTTTGGCATATAGTAAGTTACTTAAAGGCTGTATGGATTGAGACAGTCACATAAAAGCCCACTAACTTGAAATGGATATATTCTGGAGTAGAGAGGGTGATTTGAAACTGTTTTGAAATGTCTCTTCTTAGATCACTTCCCCTGTCTGCCTGTAATAATACCATTCTTTTTTACTCCTACTAAGGCAGCATCTTCACTCACAGATTTATTTCTCCAACCCCCCCCCCCCCCCCCCCCCCCCCCCCCCCCAACAACACCAGTGATCCAAACAGCTGTAGGCGAGGAGGAGTTAATGAGGTCTATAGTGGAGTGAGTGGGCCTCCAGTCAGTTCATGTTTCTTGTGTGAATATATCTCCTGGTGTTTCCTCCTTCTTCTGACCTTTAAAGCCCCAGCTGCTCAATCAGGCCTAATGGAGAGTAGAAGACATCAACTCTCCACACACAACCCCAACAACGGGTCAAATGATGGAAAGGACTCAGAGATCTTGTTAGACGAGTCCATAAAATGATAAGAGACACGATATAGGTTTGTATGTGAGCCACCAAATTTGTCATTCAAAGAAACAAAAGAATAATGTAGATGATAAGAATATTTAGCCCAAGGGATACATGACAGTGTCTGGAGAAAAATAAGAAGGTTTGGGTTGGGTGAGGGCAAGGAGAGGGAGGGGGAGAAGACACGTGGAGAACAGTGACACTGCTGACATGATAAACGAGTTTACAGAAATCTGAGGTGCAAATTAAAGCCTTTTTTCACCGCTGCTCCCTCTGTGCCCACTCTGCTCTATACTCTTCTCCCCCTCTCCTCTCTTCCCCTTCTGCTCTCTTCTCTCGTCTCTGCTCTGTAATGACCATTCATCAGCATTACAGGAACCTGTCCCTTTCAGCACTGCCTGTTCATTAATACAGCCAGCCCTAGGCCCCTCTGCACCCGTCTGCTCCAGTCTAGGAGGGGGTCCTCACCGCCCCTCGTCTAGCCAAATGACCACCATCTTTCACGCCAGAGAGAGGCCCGAGGCATCTACGATAATGCCCGTCTGAAATCTGTCCAGAAATTCATTGGTTCATATAATAATGAACTACAATTTTTTTTATTTCCTCTTTGGTAGATATTTTGTGTCACCACTGTGTCAAAGACGAACAAAAGTATTACAGGTGCATCAGTAACTAAGCCAACATCAAACTTTACAACAGTTTCCTCTTGTCTCCTCTTGTGTTTTCATCTGCTGTTTACGTCAGTGTGTTTGTGTGTGTGTGTGTGTGTGTGTGTGTGTGATCACAGAACATGCTGTTTATAATTTGATGGTTTACCGACCATATATTGATTTGCTGGGTGTTGTTTTGCTGCTGAAGAGCTTGTGGCTACACGCCACATTTCTGCTTCTGTAAGTCTAAAATATTTGATTACTCTGGGTATTAATATTGGTATCCATTCTTAAGCATCTGTATCATTTACCCTGTTCTAACAGCATTGAAATGCATGAGATACATGCATTTAAGAAGCAAGGACACCATCTACGTTAGCAGCACATACCCTACAATCACATCAATACCGAGGCTTGGTTTCCTCTTTCTATTTCTTTGCTCTTTCCCAGACCTTTTACATCATTTAAATCAAATCTATCTCCTGTACTACTCCGTGACATCTTTCTGACCTTGGCAGAGAAGAGAGAAAAGAGAAAGCATCATCACCTGTCACCTTACCGATAATGGAATTCCCTGGTCCTTGCATCCATTTCCTCTTCAAGGATTTGTGCATAAAATAACACTGTTAGTCCTGCACTGTGTATATTTAGTCCATGCATTATAGACCTAAGCATAGATGTTTGTTGCTGGCATGTATCATTCATATCGGCTCAAGGTGAACAAGGTGCGGAGGAGAGACAGGAATGTGATTATCTTTATACTCCCAACTGCATCTCCTCTTTTGTACTACCATACCACGTTTCCCTTTTGCAGATCTTTCATAGGTACAAGTGACAAGAGAAAATGTTTTCTTTGTGGCAATCAGGACAGAAACCATAGATGTGGATTATGTCTTCATGACACTGTAGTCATGGCTTGAATGTATGGTATATAAGAATGATCCACATCACTTAGAGTCTCACTTTTATGTGTCTCTATAAAGTCAACCCTTTCTCAGTTTATTAAGCAATTGAACTCCAACTTTGTTGCTGATGAAACACCAGATAAATATTGAAAACCACTTTACACAACCCTCATTTTGACGCCAACCAAATGTACCTATTGGCTCCTCTCCAATAGCTTTGCTTTTGCCAGTAATACAGAAAACACTCTTCCCTTGCCCCTGATTGTCAAGTGTGGCCATTGTGTGTGTCATTATGGCTGCTTTGTTTTATAGGCAGTAGCGAGGAGATGAAGGAGCTATGGATTCACAGAGCGCTTAATGTTTGTGTTAATGACCAGTCACAGCTAGCTGAGCTGGAGAGGAGAGGGCGGAGAAAAGAAAGAGACAGAGTGATAGGTAAAAGAAAAATATAGAGTGGAGAGAAATCAAGGAGACGAGAGGGAGAAGCCGGTAATATATTCAGGCTGATGTTCCCCTTCCCACAGCTTCAGCTCACTGCCATCAAGCCATCGATACTCTGCCCTCATAAAGGCCATTCATCACATTGATCTCCTGCCATTACCTTCAAAGGCTAAAATAACAAAGAGCAGCTCAGATGGCCAGTCTTGCTCTATAGAGGCCTACAACACCCAGCAGCGAACTAGGGACAAGCAGAGCTGCAGTCACAGGGCTGAGATGACTAACCTATCGGAGCATGGATGTAACACCTGTGGATAATAACAGGAGAAATGGGCTGGACTAATGAGTCATTTGGAGCAGGGACGGTGGGAACAGGACAGGCGCTACTGTACACATACTGCAAGATTTCAGTCAAGATTGATACTGATACAGCAAAAACTGCAGATAATACTGTGCGTCTAGTGTGAGAATAATACGATTGGTCATATTCATTGCCCCTTTTTTTACTGCAGGATTTCTTTCAGTAACCCTGGAACATTTTAGGAACATTTTTTTTAGGAGTTCAGGAACTTAACTTGCTGTTCAACTGAACAAACTTAGAACTTCATACGTTTCCTGTCCCCAAAAGTTCCTGTCCTGGGGGTTGTACTTTCTGATGGCCAAGGACCTACCAGGGCAGAGCCTGACTATTGCTGATTGGTCAGGCCTCAAAGCTGCCACAACTTGTGTACAGGAGTCATTCACACAGTAATCAGCAGTGGGTACTAATAGTATCAGTATTATAAATGGGAGTCAGGATTTGCATGGGCAGTTATAAAGGAGTAAATAAAGAACAACAATGACTGTGTTTTTGTCTTGACATAAATGAATTGTGTCTCTAGAAAAGCTGTTGCTTTCTGCTATGGGTATGATTTACCTATCGTCAGATGCTGTAGAAAAACAAAGAGAGATTGCAAAAAAGGACGTTTATTTCCTGATTTACTTCCTGTGTTTAGTTTCTGGTGCTCATTTTTCCTGGGACTATTTGGTGGAAAAGGGCCAGTGGTTGCCACAAAATGCAATTCAGGAATAAAATATGAGCAATACAACTTCTGTCCTGATGTACTGTAACTTACCCTAAATCATACAGACCAGCCAAAACACTTGGCAGCAATCTGGTTGTGGCTTGGGCTTAACTGCACATACATAAAGATGTGTCTTGACTACTTTTAGCTCATCATTCAACCTCAGTCAATTCACACGCGACAGAGGCTTGAGTACAGAAGCATCTATCGGGCTGATCTTTAACCTCCAGTCTGCTGTCTGATCCTCTCTGGAGTCACACTCACAAACTGCTTTTCAAATCAATCAGCGCCAGTTAATACAGCTACATGCTAAGACATACTGAACACAGATGGGTGATGAGCAGTTCACAGCATTTCCACATTTAAAGCTCCTCAGCCTACAAAAGGTCTACAAAATGCCACTGCAAATAGTAGATGAGTGTCTGACAACTGTTTCTTGAATGGCCGTCAAAACCCCCATTACTCAGGCCGATGATGGGCTTTTATAGCAGGACCCAAGGCAAGAGATGTATTAAATAGTAGAGAGCAATGGCCAAATGGAACTGCTTCACCGCCACCGTGTTCCCCTCACCTTTGTCCCTGTCTATGCTCTGCTGATGCAGTTTACAACTGACTTTTTGGCGCCCTTTTCAGAAGAAGTACTCAACTTTGAGCTTACCCTTCAAAGGAATACAGTAAGTAGCAGAGGCTGCTTCATTTTTCATGTGTTCCCGAAAGGATTCAGGGTTCTTATATAGTGTTTCCGCTAACAGTATAGCTAGGGTGTTGTGTTTACATCTGTAACCTCAAGAGGAATGGCTGGCACATTTTAGAGCACTTTCTACCTAAGAGTTGTCCTGTTCATCTATCATTGCAGGACTAAAACGTGGGTGGAGGCAAACAGGAGATTGCTTTTCATACTACAGGATTAGGATGGACATTTCAATAATGAGCCTATTTGTTATTCATGACAACACAACACTGCACTGAGGCAGGGAAAGTATACCTTCATAGAATCCATTTTTTAATAATTAGGCATGAATAAATCAGCATTTAAAGAGCTGACTTTTGATAAAAGAGAGACGAGAAGAAAAAGGAATCGCACCCATGCAGGTGAAATTCACATTGACTGATTTGTAAAGGCCAAGGTCTCAGAAGGACAGTGGATTATAGCTGGACATGAAAAGCTGAAATAGGGATTGAACTCTTTATGCCCCTGCTGAAAGATGCTCTTCTCATTTTGCAAAGCTCACCACTGTCAGTAATCACAAGCCAGATAACTTTTTCTTTCCAAAGGCTGTTTCGAATCTGTCTGACTTAATGAGGACATTTGCATTTCGACCTTAGGTTCTGGTTCCTTGAAGTCGATAGAATGGACATGTCATATAAAGCAACAGCTGGTTTGCTTTGGTAACAATAACTGCAGCTACATTTACTCACATCCCCTTACAAGCCTTGAGACACATGCCTATTGTCTCTTGTAAATTCATATATTTTGAAAGCTACGCCTCATCTCCCCCCTCACACATACTTACACACACACAAACAGAGTGCAGCCACTAAAATATGCAGTGGCATGATTGCTATTATCATTTCTGATCAGCTGTGTTATTGAATGAGGGCTGCTGTCAGGCCAGTTGCATGGGAATGATTATTTTGCGGGCATCTGAGGCCTAGTTCCGCCTGGCTGAATGTGATGGATGGGGAGGAAATGGTGATGTCTGAAACACTCCCAGTCCTGCCAGATCCCAGCCACTCTATAATTACAGTCACACAGTTTGACTGAACTCAAATAGAACACTGTCCGTCTGTCCGTCCGAGTCAGAATGAGACTCATTGAAGATTTGCTCCCTGACCACGCATGTTCTGATCAATACGTTTACACATTTATCAATACGTGGGGTTAAGCAAGCAGGTTTATGTTGATGTTGCTGGATGTACAAACAAAAAGGTTTTTTTGTTTTTTTCGGTCCTGATGATTTCCAAACTATCTGAATGTGCATTTATGCTGTGTGAGAAATGTGCTGCGTTGACACATTATTTACAATTTGGTCACATTACATGCTCTCAAATGTCTTTGATATGCCATTTTTCTTAGATCCTGTAAGTGATGCACATAATGTGGCATCATGCTGTGCCATTCAAGTGAACAATCCACCCAGGCGCCTCACTCTCCCACTCTTTCATCCAACTTTTGTAATATCATTATTAACACTCGCATTTTCAATTATGTGCTGGTTTCTTTGAAGCAGTAAATGATCTGCTGGGCTAAAGATGTAGCTGGTATATACAACCCTCCTAGATATTGTAGCTACTACATGCAGTCTTTACTGTGTACACTGAAGACGGCAGGCTGAAAGTGAACATAAATGTGTTTTACTCTACCCAAGAAGAGTAACATTTAAATGTTAACTGCATGCAATTTAGTCTCATGGTTCCCACAGAAGATTTAAAAAATGTGGACCTCATTATTAATACAAGCATTATTCAAGGAGATTGGTGGGTGGTGGAGCAGTTACAAGGCTGCTTGACACTGTAGGTAAGAAAACAGAAACAACTGAATATACATGAAAACTGAATTGAATTAATTGTACTGAAAATATTTGAATTATATTTTGCATCTGAAAAATGTAATAGTTGGAATTACAGCTGCAAGTTTTTGAGTAAATGTTTTACATACATATTCTACTGCACATTTCAGATGTTGGGATATCAATATAAACACTGGCAACTTTAGTAGTAATTCTTTTTTTTTTTCTTTTTTAATTGACTCAAAAAAACAAAGTCACAAAATTATGACAATTAATTAACAAAGAAATGAGGCAATAATTCTAAACTATAGAAGTAATTTTTACTCTCCAATTATTTATTTTGACTGCAGAAATAAAGGAAAGTACTAATATTATAGTCCTTTTAAATATGTTCTTGTTTAAGAGCTTTATACAATTACCCTAATTAGATTTGAATGAATAAACCTACAAATAAAGCAGTGAAAGGTTTGGAGACCTTTATTAAGTCAACTGGTCTTTAAATGACAACAACAAGGTTAATGTAATCGTCTTGAAACACTGAGAACTCAATTCAACTTTATTTATATAGCACTTTACACACAACACAGTTGCTTCAAACTGCTTTATAGCAGATGCAGAGGAAAACAAAAAACAGAAGAAGTAAACAAACACAATAGAAGAGAAGAAAAAGGGAAAAATCAGTGATGATAAATAATAATAATAATAATAATAATAATAATAATAATAATAATAATAATAGAAGAGGCAAATGGTCACACAGAGCCCATAGTGGCAACACAGACCTACAGAGATTTCAGAAGAAATACCTCAGCTGGTTTAGTTAGGCACAGTTTAAAGCTAATGAGTAGAAGTGTGTTTTAAGATGACTCTTGGCAGGAGGAAGAGTATTCCATAGTTTTGGAGCTCTGACAGTGTGATATGGGGACAGAAGTTCTGTGACGTAAAAGGGGGCGAAACCATTTAACACCTTGTAAACAAACATCAGGATTTTAAAATCAATTCTGTAGCTTACAGGCAGCCAGTGTAGGGAGGCAAGAATGGGAGTAATATTCTCCCTCTTTTTTGACCTTGTGAAAATTCTTGCTGCTGCCTTTTGAACTAAATGGAGACAAGATAAACAAGACTGAGTGACACCAAAATATAATGAGTTGTAATATTAAAGGTGGGGGATATGAATGTATGAATGACTTTCTCCAGGTCAGAAGTACAGACAACTGATCTGAGTTTGGAGATGATGCGGGGCTGCATGAAGCTTGATTTTACCTGATTGATTTGTTTTTGATTGAAGATTTTTTGCACGTGATTTAACAGAAGGGGCCAATGGGCCAAGATGAGGAAAAATAATGTTGGTCAAATGCTGTGGTCCAAATAAAACAATAGTTTTATTCTCATTGCAATGGAGAAAGTTTGTAGCCATCCAGGATTTGATGTCTTGAAGACAATTATTGAGGTCAGTTAGTTTGTTGTAGTTATTAGGCTTTAGGGGGAGGTAGATCTATGTATCATCCGCATAACAGTGAAAAGAAATGTTATGTTTTGAATAATGTGGCCTAGTGGAAGCAAATACATGGAGAAGAGGATAGGACTGAGTATGGAACCTTGGGGGACACCACAGGACATGGGGGTAGAGGAATGAATGAGAATGAGTTGCTAACAGAGACACTGAAAGATCTGTTGGATAAATATGAAGAGATCCAGGTAAGGCAGAACCCCTGCCTATTTGTTTAACCTGTGAATGAGAACAGAATGATCTACTGTGTCAAAGACTGCAGTTAGATCTAGGAGCAAGAGGATGGAGCAGTTATCTGAGTCAGAAGCTAGAAGGAGATTGTTATTCTTAGTAATGCAGATTCACTACTGTGAAGAGCTCTGAAACCAGATTGGAAATTTTCAAAAATACAGTTTTGAGCCAAGTGGGACAACAGTTAGTTAAAAACTACTTTTTCAAGGATTTTAGAAAGAAGGGGAGTTTGGAGATTGGTCTATAATTATTGAGGACTGAAGAATCTAGATTTTTTTTAAGTGGCTGGACCACTACATGTTTGAAAGATTGGGGAACATGGCTTGTTTCCAGGGAGCTACTGATAATTGAAAGAACGGGGCCAATGGTGCCAAAAACTTTTTTGAAGAGTTTAGTTGGAATAATGTTGAGAGAACAGGTGGAGGTCTTGGTTCTGGTAAAGTGATGGAGTTAAAGGAATTTAGAACTGCAGTGTTCTCAGAGGAGATGGATAGGATATTTACAGGTGGACTAATACTAGCTCTGATGTCAAGTACTTTGTCTCTAAAGAAGTTTAGGAAATCCTCACATATAGAGATGCTTCTAAGCAGGGGATGGGAGTGGAGGAGGTGACAGAGTTTAACACATTAAAAAGTACCCTAGGATTATGACAGTTTTTGTCAATAAAATTGGAAAAGTATTGAGCCCTGGCATTTTTGACAGCTAGCTGGTATTAATCCAAGAAACCCTTCAGAATTTGAAATGAGATCTGCAATTTATCCCACTTCCACCTCTGCTCTGTCCTTCTGCATGCTCTCCTTATTTCTCTGTTGATACTGTTATTAAGCCAAGGTGAGGCCAAAGGCTTATGTTTTTTAGTTTTGACCGGTGCAACAGCGTCAAGGGTGGCCGAACAGTATTGTTGAAAAGCGAGACAAGTTCTTCTGTGCTCACATAGGATGGAGCAGCCTTGGTACTGGTAGTGATGGGAGCCTCTCTATAGGCTTCTGCAAACCTAGTGGCAGTGAAACAGTTTAGAATGCAAGAGCAGAGAAGAGCAGGGCAGACAGGAGAAGCGTGTGGCAAATTGAGGTCAAAAATGATTGCCCTGTGATCAGATAGGTGAAAATCCTTTATCACAGGGTTGGATATATAAGCTTCTTTCACACATAGTTCCTGGTAAATTACTGGGATAACCTTTCAGGCATTGCTAGTGATTTTCACTATTCGCACATGTAGCTACATTCAGGAACATTTCCATCTTGTGGCTTTTCACACATGCCATGGCAATGCCAGAATAGATAGAACAACGGACAGTCCAGTAGATGGCGGTAATGCAACACTCATGGATGCCAACTGCCATAAAACTCAGAGGAAGAATAAGATGAGGCGAGGCTCTCTTATTGTTTTCAGGAACATGACAGGTGATAAGCTGTTTTTGTCCTGTTCTTGTAATGTATTTAATATTCAACAAGTTTGCGCGACAGTAGGCAACAGGCAACAGTAAACAAGTCGCGGATTCAAATACATCATCAGCGGAATTTTGTAATTGGTTTGTTCACTCCAAGTGAAAGCGCCTTCCATCAGATGGACATAACCCTTTATGTGATTGTCCCTGCAATGTTACTGCTTTTATTCACAAGACAGCCATACCAGCATTTTCCCTGAAATGTTACAAGGTCTTGAGGTGGGAAAAAGCAGAGCAGATTTCTCTGAATATTGTTCCCTGCTCCCATTCACACATGACCCCATGCGGGAAAAGTTCCTGAACATTTCAGGGATAGACTGCATATGTAAGAGAGGTTAGAGAGACCTGAGGAGAGAACTAAATCTAGGGTATGGCCTTTAACATGGGTTGGGCCATTCACAGATTGTTGGAGACCAAAGGATTCAAGTAAATTTATAAAATCACGGGTCATTGCTTCAGGGGGACAGCAAATGTGGATGTTGAAACCTGTGAGAATGAGAATATTGTTGTATTTCAGAGCAATGTGGGAGAGATCAGAGAATTCACTGATAAAATCAATATTGGACTTGGAGGGTCTGTATACTATTAGGCAGAAGACCAGCAGCATGCCATCTATCACAAAGGCCAGAAATTCAAAAGATGAAAAGGCCTATACAGATCATGGAGCACTTGGGGGCATTTTTGTGAAGTATGGCAACCCCACCACCTTGTGCATGTGACCTGAGTTGATGAAAGTGAGAGTAGCCTGAAGGAGTGGCATCAATGAGAGCGGAGAGGTCATCAGGGGTAAGCCATGACTCAGTGATTGAAAAAAGTTTAGATTTTGGGAGACAATAAAATCTTGACAGATAAATTATTTGTTAGACAGTGATCCCACATTTAGCAGACCAAATATGGAGGGAGGCGAGGATGGAATTATAGTGCGTGTAATAAGATTGTCATAATTTACTGAACGGGGTACTTTGGAGATAGAATTACAGTGTTAGACAGATTGGGATGTGATTTACAGGTGGAGCAGCTGAATGTGAGTTTGACAGTCTATGCCCCATGTGTGGTTGGGGATAAATTTGGCTAGATTCATTTTTAACAGGGACTGTTAAAAGGATGGCAGTGAACATTATTTTGATTGTATGTGTGGATTACTTTATGGTGGCATGCACTGTCTCAAACAGTCATTTTGCAAGCTAACCAATGCATAGTCAATGTTTGCAGAGAGCAGCCTTGCCCCATGCAGGTTTGGATGAAGTCCGCTGGTTCTGTACAATTGTCTGCGGTTCCAGAACAGGTCGAAATTGTCAATAAAATCCAGGTTCATTCATGCTGCACTAGTTCTCCTTTTAGCAAGTTGTACTGACAGTAAACTGGAAAAATGGCCACAGGACTGCCCGAGGGATGGGATTGCACCAGATATAAAGATGAAGTGTTGAGGGGCGAGGCAGAGACAGAGATTGTGGCAGTGGCAGATCTGATTGGGGATGCACCTTGGTGCTCCAATTATGTTGCCTGGGGTGGCGAAACTGGGAATTCCCAGGCCATGATGTGAAAGAGGAGCCAGTTGAGGTGATCACAGGAGGATCAACGGTTGCAGGATGGGATATGGCCTCTGCAGCAGAGGAGGAACCCAGGGCGCTGTTGCCATTGCAGCCAGCTGTGGACTGAGCGGGGAAGACACAAGCAGCCATGGGCACAGTTCTTCCAGACCTCGGGCCAGCAGCAGGGTGCGGGTCGGTGGCTACATCCATGGAGAGATCCGCTGGATGTATCAGCTCTTCACTCAGTAAAATCGCGAAGGGATGTGAAAGACTGAGGGGAGGTGGTGAGAGCTGTTTCCTCAAGACTTGTACTGTATCTCACGATGCACCTGGTAACACCCACTCAAGTACCTTCAGAGAAACCATGTTTCTGACACTGCCTCAGCAGGGCTTTCAGTTACCAGTAGCAACATTAGCCTGAGTCACCCAGTGAAAAAGGCTCAAGCCACGTATTGTGTTGAAATCTGATAGCTTCTGCAACCTTATGGATCTATTGTGGAGGATGATAAGGAGGAAGACTAAATGATTCACCATCACTGTGTATATATATTGAAATTGGAGATGTGCCCTGATGCACTACAAGGTCTGTAAAGAGAAGAAAATAAAATGTTAAAAAAAGTGGAAGAGGAAGAGCAAGAGAGACTCCAGAGAAGAATCCACAGAAGGACTGCGTAGAATGTAAAGAGTAAGAGCTTAAATAATTTAGAGTGGACGGGAGGTATAAAAATAATGAACAGAAATGGAATGTGATAACAAGGGGTAAAGGGAGTGAGAGAAACGCAAGGGGAGAGAAAAAGAGTGAAAGCTGTCACCCCGCAGGCTCCCTGGCCCCCTATGGCCCAAGGCGAGGCCATTTAGGGACAAATCACAAAGAGCGTGTCAGCAGGGGACCGGTGAATGGCAGGGTATCAGAGCTTTTGGGTGCAAAGGGGCCCCTGCCTGTCTGAGCGTATGTATGAATGTGTGTGTATAAAAATCCTGCAAGGCATGACACCTGACAGCCCTATCCTCCAGACACAAAGACACAGAGGGGGAGGTGGGGAGGTTGGTAAGGTGAAGATAGAGCAAAAAGGGAGTCAGAGCTCTGAGACAGACAAGCTGGAGTAAAGAAAGGCAGAAAAAAAGGCACGGAAACAGTGTGGTTAAAAGAATGGAGGTGAAGAATGGGAGGGTTTACTGCTATTTCTGCCAGCTTTGTAGGACTGCTGAAAAAGCAGGTACTGCAGGTACTGAGGTAGACACACTCCCACATATACAAGACTGAGCCTCCAGCTACTGCTTCACACTCCTCCAAATTCACACGAAATTAAGGATGGACTCATTTCTTCTTTCTTTTTTTGCCCTAGTTCTATCACTTTGTTCTTTTATTTATTCTTTGACTAAAAAAAATGTCCTTGGTTCCTAATACATCCAAGAGAATTCTTACATGCGAAATATGGAACAGAAATCCACAGGAAGGAAATCAATAATTGAGGTAGCCACATGTTATTTCGTTTCAAAGAGGGGGGGGAAGAAAATGGGGGAATGGTAAAAAATGAAGAGTAGAGAAATGTGGCACACAATATGAAACCAGCCTAGTTTATCCTGTAACTACATCCTGTTTGTGTTGTACACTTACTTAGATTGTAACTACGTGTACGCTGTGGGCGTGTCTCCGTGCAAGTTTTGGAATCTAAATGAAATCCTTCCTTTTAAAACAAATGTTTAGAACTAAAATACGATATGGGAGTGGTTCTAAAGACAATAACCTAACAGACAGGCATCCAAACAGACACACAAAAACAGCTATAAACATAGACATACACACACAAAAACACACACAGACAGAAAGCCAAAGATGTGTTGTGATCTAAGCAATTCGTTGTCTTACCATTCTTCATGCTGAGCAGAGATGTCTGTGTCTGAGCTGCGAGCAAATTCAACTGTCTGGCTACACACGCTCAATGACGATAGAGGCAAAATGAAACAGGTCTCCCACTGGTATGACAATGTCTGGTGTGCATGTGTGTGTATGTATTTCCATGAATGTGCACATATATTCAATTCATTTTTAACCATAACTCATTCCTGAAGAATTTAAAAAGGAGATAGATGTGTGAATGTGCAAACGAGTGCATTTTGTCTGCGGTTTTCATCAGCTTATTTGTATGTGTATGTGTGTGTGTGTGTGTGTGTGTGTGTGTGTGTGTGTGTATGTGCGTGCATGTAATGAAGGCACTCTTCTCACCTGGCCGCTGAAGCGCAGCCATCATGACTCACTGTCGTTTTTCTCCTCTCATTCCATTTCAGCTCCGGCTCTCCAGGTTCAGAGTTCACCTCCATCCCTCTGTCTCTCTTTCTTATTCCCTCCCACTCACCCTCCATCTTTTTTCCTGTCCATCTCTCTCTCTCTCTGACTTATTATCTACATTCAATCAATCCTTTTCTCCTTCCTCTTTCCTCTTTTTCACTTTCTTCACTTTTCTTTTCTCTCCCACGTTCCCTTATACCCATTGAGCCACTGCCTGTCTGTCTGTCAATGTATGAATAATTGAGGTGTATTGAGTCCGGTCAGCAGATGGTGAGATGGCTGTTATGGATCTATCTGTGCTCTTTAGGAATCGCTGAGTATATACTGACACCTGTCCAGTTAAGGCCCACAGGAGCTTCGCTGAGGCACAGCGCACATCAGGGAGCTAGGCCGGGCACATCCAGATACGCCTCTCCTCTAACGGCACCTGCACTTGCACACGCTCACATCCGCAGGTGCAGATATGCAACAGCACACACAGGCACTTGAATTTATGCCTGAGCACACACAAGCCTACATGTAGAAACACAAGTGAGTGTAAATACAAACAAACATGTCAGGATGAGATCTATTCTTTCTCCAACCGTTCTGTTGCACCTGCTACAACCAAAGCACTGATGGCTTTTCCCCCCAAATCTCCTTTTTATCTTTCTACTCTCGCTCCGCCACACCTTTTCCTGTCCGTCAGCGTTTATCCCCTGCAGCCCTCTCACTGCTCACTTGGCCCCCTCTTTATCCCTCTCCTCCCCAAGCCCTTGCGACCACACCAACTTGCCCTGTTTCTCCGCGCTTGACAGCACCCACAGCCTCTGTCAGCGCAGCCACCGCCACCCCACTGACCCCATAGCGCCCCGAACCCCCCCCCTCCCCCGCTCCCCCTCAGGCTGTCCCCCAGAGTCACATGAGTTAGTCCAAGCTCTCCTCCATGCACACACCCAGCGATATGTTGAAGGGCTACTTTTTCTTTTTTTTTTTTTGGTCCTGTTCACACACAATTGATTTCTTACCCTCTCTTGCTCCGGTTTCTCCTAATCCCTCCCCCGCCCCCCTTCCTGATCCTGTAACCCCTTCTGCCCCTCCGCCAGAAACACATTTCTCTTCCCCTCACCTCTCACCTTTCATCTCTCGCCCTCGTCCCCTTCCACTCCACACTCCACCTAATCCCATCAGCCTACTCCCAAAGGAAACCAATTTTTAGCTGCTTCCCCTTTTTATCTAAATCATTCAAGAATGATGCAGAAATAAATTGGAGATAAAGAAACTTGTTTCTCTTCATTAAATGATTTCCTCAATGTGCATAACCATGCACATTGTCCACTTAACACCTTTTGCTAAGTGGACTGAGTGCCAACATCTTTTTGTTTTTGCCAGAATCACCTGCATTTTTTTCTTTCAGAGTACTCACTCTTTTATCCCAAGCATCTGAATTGAAAATCTACTAATTTACAAAGTTAAAACACTCATAAATTTCATTTTTCACAAACGGAACAATAACAGTTAAGGAGAAAGGGGTTTCATGTTGACATCAAAGCATTTTGCGGTAAAAATTATGGAAAACTTTAAATAAGACTTCCTCTTTCAAAATATTTGTAATCCAACACCCCAACTTATCACATTCCTTATCCTCTTCTCTGCAACAAGATAGTGTTTACATCATGCATACAGATTACTGTGATAGATGAAGCAGGAAATTAGATAATATGTTTCTATCCACAACAAAAATAGGATAACTCATTCAATTGATTAATAATCTGATTTAGTCCCTGTCCCTTATCATGTCTTCAACCAACATCAGCATTACTTAATAGTATTAACCGTACATATTATGTAAGGAATCTATGTAGCTTTGGTAGAAATACTTGCATGTTAAAACCCTTTAGGTGAAGTGTATATATGACCAAGAAACAGGCCATGCAAACGCTATATTTTCTCTGGCAGAAATATGGTTGTGTTAACTAGTTTAATCACTTAACCTGATCAATAAAACAGGGTTTAGATGATGTTTCAGAAACCAGATAACTGTTGAAAGCTCACAATAATCACATTACTTATAAGTGCATGCATGAGGTTAGTGTGTGAGTCATTGTCTTCCGTGTCTGCCCTGTCACATCACTGCATGGCAAGGTCGAGGGGCATTTGCCTTTCTGGGACTCCATATTTTATTTATCATAGAGTAAGTGTGTGTGTGAGAGGAAGACAGAGAGAGAGAGAGAGCGAGAGAGAGAGGACTGACTCATAACGATGAAGTTGAGACAGAAACAGAGAAAAAAGAGATAAGGGGTCTACTGAGGGAAAGAAGGAATATATCCAACTGAAATGAAATAATACAGCTGGAGCAAAAATACACATTATCAAGGAATGTAATAGTGTTTGCTGTACACATCTGTTTGCCTTCTGAGCTCTCCTTCTCTCTGGCAGATGTGAACATACGAGCATGCAACCATATACCGCCTCTCTATTATATATTCAGATGGCCAACCCTGATATGTCCTCGTGTTTACACCACTGGAACTAATGACACTGCTTCTGCAATCCTTCTAAATTAACCCTTCAGGTCAAACAAACACAAACACACACACTGGCACACCTATACACTTCTTATGAACTCCTGAAGGAGAAGGAGCCAAAGGAAATGTATGAAAGGTGTGTTCACCTTTTCTCTTGCTCAGTGTGCATTAAGGAGGCAGTTATCAGGTCCGCAAAGAGAAGCAAATTGACCACTTAGCCACTGGCTATACCTACAAATATACATCATCATTAAGATCATACATGTCAAAGTGCACTGTACACTCTGTATCATTACATTAACACTACTGTTCACACCCCCTGTAGGCTACATTCATGGTTACAAGATATTTTTAGGTTTCACCTTCCACTATGACTTGTGGCTGAGGTACAAATTATGCTCATTACATGAAATATAGAACACTCATTGAATACACATGTCAAATGTATGTAATTACTGATTGAAAATTTGGTTTCCAAGTCAACCACATGGTTCATCTGTAAGATGACAGTTGTATATTTAGAAATGATCTGTCTAGGTTTGACATAATTATATCTTCAGACCAACATTAGCACTGTGTGTAAAACTGTAGCCTCCTCATTCATTGGAATGAGACCAGCAGGGTGTCAACACAGAGGGCTCCAGCAAAAAAATGCAGGGTGATCTGGAATCTCGCCGCAACGCAATGAACCTGCGAGGTACTGTGTTGACCGATGAAACAAGTGCAAGCACACATTCCTGGTAGATTACTTCATAACATGAGCGGGATATTTCTGTTGTTTAGCTCATGACCATCACAATGAAAGATAAAATTGTTGCTGCCATGATAACTTTTCAGATTGTCTCTGGGTATTATAAACCACTGTGCAGCATTTTGGCATCTGATAAGACTTCAAATTTTCAGGTCAGTTACTGAAACAGGACTTCCTGGATCGTATTTCATGTCTCGTCTATACCTGAAGCAACACGCCTCCACCAACACAGCTCCCTGCATTGTTTTAATGCAGGGCTGATTTCAGTCTGGATGCCCGCTTAGACTCTAACACAACAGAAATCCATTAAAAACCTGCGGAACTTAGTGTGTGTAAACGTGCATGAGTGTGAGTGTGAGGTAGTGTGTGAGAGCGCGCAATGCTACACAATCACGCTGCATCTCGTACAATCTACCAGCAAGGTCAAGGCAGCAGCATAGCAGGGTAGGTTCTACTAGTGAGCCGTATGAGTGTATTCTCCCTACAGCAGGTCTCTCCCTGCCTGAACCTTTACAACAGGAGTAGCTTAAAAAACTATGCTCAACACAGACAAGAGGCTCTGTGTGCCTGGAGGCCTGCTGAACTGAAGAGGCCGCGATGGAAATAGCATTGTAGATGTCTCTACTCACTAGGTCTAACTGAATACTTCCTCTTTACATCTTTTTCAGAGAGAAAAGATATTACAGAATGACACATCTATGAAATGATTGTGTTTATTCCATTGCATATAAAGTAAGTGTGATGGAACCTTGTCAGTTATGTGTTGACTCAATTTAGCAATTAAAATGAACAAAACAACAACAACAACAACAACAAAAAAACGTTGTGTTTCACAGCATTCAGCGTGAACAGCACCAAGTTTAAGACCAACATCCCAAAGATGAACTCAAAATCTCCAGATTTGGAATGAAGAGTATGTTTTTTCTGGTGATTAATCTGCACACAACTCATGTACGTATGTATAAAATGAAAATGTTTTTTTCCACAGCATAACCATTGCACCAGATGCTAAAGGACATTCCTTCACTGGTGATTCTATAAAATTATATTTGGCGTGGTAAAAAAAAGTGGCAAGGCTAATTCATTATTTTGCTAGCTGAGAATATCAATATAATGTTTCAAGGATAAATGTAATTTATACTAGCAATACAAGTTGACAACAAGATGCCAGCAATGAGATCCTGTTGCGCACACACACACACTCACACACACATCATATAATGTCCACACTAGTTTATTCCAGGTTTCAGGTTGTTTTAGTTAGAACTCCTTTGGGCTGCCACACTCTCCAGTGTTTAAACAGAGCCAAAGCTCTGTTCAAGAGCAATAAAGGCTCCCTTTACACGTGTGTAAAATGCCTCATAAAGACCCAAAGACCCAGAAAATGCAAGAAACATTCATTGTCCTGGATACCTCCTGCAAGATTCATGCTGTCCATGTTGGGCTGTAGTCTTTCATACATTTCATTCACAATTATTGAATTACAGCAGTGAGAACAAGGTCTTAAAATTCTCTTTAGGTCCATTAGTGTAATAGGGCAATCATACTTCTGATACAGTGATTCTTTCAAAAAAAAAAAAAAAAAAAAGAAAAAAAAGAAAGAACACTGTTCCTATTCTGATGACTTGGCACTTTCTTCCATTTTCACTCCTTTCATGTGCATGAAACTACCTGAAAGTTGAAAATAGTTCCCTTAAAATCTGAAAAGCTCTGAGCGTTTCCATCCTCTTAGCTCCTCCTCCCCCGTTTCATCCTCTACTTCCCTGCATAAATGTATCATTACAGTATCATTATGTCTATGGTATCCCCCCCAGCTTCCATTTACAGGGACTTAGGTACTGTGTTCTGGGGCTTACGTGGACCCATTATGTCATTAAGTCATTATGAACCGGGACAGAGAGAAAATAATACCCATAATAGAAGCTACATTGGGCACTACTTAAGTCTATACTCCCATCCTGCCTGCCTTCCTGCCTATTTGTCTGTCTGGCTGTGGATCTCTGTATGTACACTGTGTTTCATGTTACGCATCTCCCTTCCAAATTATCATCCTCCAAACAGAAAGAGTTTGAATAGAAACTTCTGAAACTGTTTTTTTTTTATTTTACTCAGCATGCGTATGTGTTGGCAATCACTGACTCACCCCAGAATTAGGATATGCTGTCCAGCCTAGTTCAGCTGTGGCCACCCGAGTGTCCATCACGGTTTCTGCAGCAGAGAAAGAAAAAAGAAAAGAGAGAAGGAGAGAGAGAAACAGTGGTTAGCCTCAAAAAAGCTATTTTGAGTATCATCCCACAGAGTTGAACTGCATTCAAGCCCCAGTGATCACTTGACACTATCATCGATGAACAGAAAGGAGATGAATCCTTCACAGCATTTCATCCATCTCTGCTAGGCTCTGTTAAGACAAGAGACATGGAAACAAAACCTTGGCACTTTGCTGCAAGGAATGTCTGAGCCTCTGTCATGCTGTTAAACGCTGAGCTTTGTACTGTGTCCTCTCTGTGTGAGCACGAAACTACAGTATGAGCATCCTGTCTTTGTTTGCGCTCGTGTGTGCGCATGTATTCGCACGATATGCAGCCATTTGTGGAAAAACGTGTGGATATTTTTGTGTTTGTGAGTCTCTGTGCTGAACTTTGTCACATTGTTTAGCCAAAGAAAGCTTCACACATTCAGAGGGAGCCATTCTAGTATGTTTACTCCTAGTGGGAATGTGGCCCTAAAAACTTCTACGGGAGAGGTGCGGGAGGGGCACACAGTATATGTGAGAGCTTTAATGAGAAGCAGAAAAATGTCTTTTGCTCCACTGTTTGTCTGAACATTTGCACAAAATCCCCAAATAGATAACTATATGGTACATTGGTTGCAAACAAAAATGAGACAATAAAACACTTAACCTTAGAAAAAGAGTAGCAATTCAGCTAAGATTCAAATTGATCTCACTTTGAACTTATTACAGAGGTATTACACAAGGTGTCATATCTGGCCCCATATATGTGAAATATAAGAACACAAAGATTACCCCCCCCCCCCTTCCTCCCCCCCTTCCTCCCCTCTCCTTCCCCGCAATCTCTCTCTCTCTTTCTCACTGTAGACAAATAAGTCTGGCAGCTCACTCAAGAAGTTTGTTGGCCCTGTTCTGATTAATATCTGCCTTGTTGGCACACTGACTGAAATCTAGAAACCTGATATAGCTTCAGGAAAGAAGAGAGAAGTATGGCACCATGATCCACTGGCCTCTCCACTCTGTCTCTCTCTCACACACACACACACACACATACAGATTTATAGAGTGATGGACTAGGTGACATGTTGGCCTTAGCAGTGTAATGATAGATTCATAATTTTCCCTGTAACAGACAGTTTATTCTCCAGCCTAAACCCTCAATCTTACTGACAGTGAACCAGGGCACATTTCACATTTTTTTGATTTCCCACAGACACAACATGCCCTCAATTGTTTGTTGTGTCCAAGACAGATAAAAAACTGGGAGACAGAAGAGTGAATGGTATGTCTGGGTGATGATCTGTAGTAGATAAGCAGGGTGTGTGGGAATTTTCGGAAGAACTGCGATTGCTGTTTTCTATGGCTTGGACATCATCCACTATTACAGCAAACGGTTGGCTAGAGACACCCGCACACGTTGTTGATAAGGGAGAAATCTCACTGATTAAATGCAAAGACACAGCCAGCAGACGCTACTCTCGTTCAAGAAGAGGTCCCAGCCCTCCGTGCCCTCCCTGTACCTACTCCTCCACAGGAAACACACACCCGCAGCTGTTGCTTATTTGGAATCTCACTGAACTTGCAGTGATTTAGAAATCATTCCAAATGATGGAGCACTCGAAGCCCGTCATCTGCAGTTCAAGTGGTCTTGCTAAAAAAACAAGTACACTGAGGATGAGTGACAAGCCATCCGTAGGAAGGAATGAGGTCTTTCATTCTCAATCTCCACTTACTGGGAGAAACTGTCCTCAGACATGAAACCAATTAGCCTAGGTAATTCTGCTACACACACGCAAGCTCTCACACATAGACAACATTAAGACATACACACACACACATAGACAGAGGCTGCACGTGCACACACTCTCACATTCACCAGCCAACTCAGAGAGCAATTTTCTGTGTACACCTACAGTGACAGCCTTGTTCACACCCAGCTTCCATCACAGTATTTCAATTTCCCTAAGATCAGCCTTGCCTTGTCTAGTTTCCACAGCCAGCCAGCTACAGCCTGCCTGCCTGCCTGTGCGACTTGCTGTCAGCTGGGGAGATAGGAGCATGAAACAGCCCTCAGCGCCAGCCAGCATTGTGGGGACTGCCAACCCTTTCTCAGGGGAAATCACAGAAGCTTTAGTCAAATCACACAGGCACTTGGTAGGCCATTTTCCATTTCCTTTTAAAAAGAAAGGAGGAGGGAAAGGGGCGCAAGATGCAGAAGGTGAAGACAAAAAAGGGTCAAAGGCCCATGGGAGGGATGGATGAGCCGCATCATACGACCTAATGTCTAACATTAGCAGAAAAGGAGAGTAGCAGATGAGTAAATGGAGTATGCTAAGTGGTTATTAGCAATGGGGTGGGGCTCACACAGCCTTCATGCCACAGCTCACACACCTGTCCACTGGCACCGGGGATTTGGAAAATGTCCCTTGTGTATGCGGATGTGTGTGAGTTTTAAATGAGCTGTTTTGTGGACCATTCATCCATTTAATCGTAAGTGGATTTGAAGAGTTTCATTTTAAAATGAGCTACCTACATTAATTAGAAAAGCCGGCTCTTTCAAAATTACAAGAGGCACATTTTGGTTTATTGCTGAAATTATAAGTCCTATGACGGAAGCTTACAAAACAATTAGGTTTTCAGAGGAATGAATCAGTTATATATATAAAAAAGCTAAAACTAAATAAAGGACTGTTGGTCCATTCTATGTAAGAACATATTTCAGAAAAAAGATACAAATTAATGTGTTCATTTTAGGATCAAATACTTCTCTAGGCGTGTGCACACTATTCAAAAAATTATGCTATAAACTTATTAATTTGCCTTTGAAGCAGCTGGGACACTTATTTTCTCTGATTCAACTCTCCTAAATGTCTGTGGGCTCCAGTAGTTTTAGCCCGTGTTGCTCCTCAGCTTAGACAATAAAACCCTCATAAAAAACAATTAGTCCACCTTTTCCCTGGCTCTCTTGTTCTGATGGCAGTTATATCTGACCACACATCCTGTTACTCTCCTTTCAGTCATTTGGAAGACAAGGAAAGACACCAGCTTGCTGTAGTCCCTCATGTTTGGAGGGTAGCCCAGAGTGTTTTCTCCTGCATTCATATTCTGCTATGTCAGCTCCACCTGCAAGCTCCAATAAATTAAACAGCCAGGTTCACTAGCAGTTCAGTCTGTGGGAAAATTATTAACACAGAGAGCTTAATGTTGACTATGTAACCATGGCTCATAAATCTATTGGAAAACAATAGCTTGTAGGTGTCAGGGTAGCTGGCCTTAAATGGATTCAAAGAGCCGCAAGGCTGAAGGATGTATTGTGACTACATTGCAGAATATTAGTTACTCTAAATCATACAACGGATGTGGGTTGGCTCATTGTGTAAGGCTCATTCAAGCTGATGCCCTGCCAATGTACTAGTAAAAACCCAGAAGTCACAAGCCCAGCTAAAACCAAGGCTAAACCAAGGGCCTACAGCTTCCAATACTGGACAGCACAGCTCCTTCTCATTAGCAGAAAGTGATAGATCAATACCAAATGGTAGGCTGTTTCCACAGATAGAGAGAGAGGGATAGAGGGAGGGAGGGAGAGAAATTATAGAGCAAGAGACTGCATTAAACATTGATGGGGCCCTGCGGTAGAGATCGATAAGGCAGCCCTCTTCACACAATTACACGTCAGCAAGCAGACGCATGATACATCACATAGACACGCATGATTACATATTGCTAGCACTTGGGCTGAAGAACATCTATAGAATGGGAGTTCAGAGAAGAACGTACAGCAGGGATGGATTGCCCAATCGCTTCAACCTCTTTGAGCCTTTATGTATGACTTTAATTCTACAGTTTGCAAGTCAGAACGGCAACATGTCTATGTAATTCACCCCTTTGTGGCCTGTCTGTGTGATTGTATGGCTGTTGGTCGATAGAACATGTGGTGAAGCGCCTCTCTGAAGCTCCCTGGCTCCTTAGTCAATACTGCAGACAATTCTCTGCGGATTTCCCTTCCCATCCATCCCATAACACATCTTTTCCATTCATCTATCCTTTAACCCCCTCCACTACGTCCTCCTGTTCAAGGATGCTGGTACACTTTGTAATTCAATGAGACAATCATGTCCAGATGCTGAATGCTAGGCTGAGAGGGCTTTCTCTTTGTGATTATAGCAACAAACTGAAATAAGATCCGAGGGCCTTGAACATTATTTAAGAAGGGCCTATCTTCTCTCAGAGATGGAATCAAGATGGGAGGACAAAGAGAGAGATATCGAAGGGAAAAGACAGGCAGAGATGAAAAAGCGAGAGGAGAAATCAGCGGGATTGAAATGAGCACTTAACAATGATGAAGCCCCATGGTAGCCTGCTGAGCCTGGCATCTTAATACAGGGCTGAAAACAAAGGGACAAACAAACAAGAGTGAAAGCTGCTGCGTCTCCCAAACTAATCAGCCGTCCACTCGGGGGATTTATGAATAAAAAAGAAACATTTTTGACAGAGTGAAGTATTTTTTGAAGAAATCGAGTGGAAATTTCTCACACATACAGTCAACTTTCAGTCACAGCACCCTGGGAAATCGCAAAAAAAAAAAAAAGGATCGTTTACTGGATTGGGAGTTAGGACCAGCTTAAGTCCAGCACTGTTGACAGCATTGAGCTGATTTTAAAACTAGGAAATGGGTTTATGGCCTAGCGCTGCTTCAGGGTAAAAAAGAATACGAGAGAGGTGATATCTCTGATTGAGTCACCGTGTTCAACAGAGAAGACAATCCTTGCGAACACAGACGCTTTTCTAATCTGTACCACACTAAAGCTGTGTCACTCATACTGAAGGGTTTTGCTTTAAATAGAAGATACAGAACAGTCAACAGAAATACATCAAAAGAAATATGTTACTTCTATGTCTCCCCGCAGACAGAAATGACAATGTGGCTGATTTGAAAACTGAACAGAAAATAATCTGCCATCCTCTGAGACATTAGCGCAGAGTGATGGGATACACAAGTCCCACATCACTGAGCCACAGACAGAATTAAATGAACAGGCTCACAAATGACTGATCACACACATGCAAGGACACACACACACACACACCCACACACACAACTGTATTAACAGTGTTCTGGGCTCGCAGTCAGAGTTAAAATAAAATTTTCTGCTTGAAAGAGGACCAGGTCACTATCAGAGACAAGAGAGAAATCCAAGAAAGATGTGAGGAGGCGCAGAAGAGGTAAGTGACAGAAGCCAAAGTGAGATCAGCAGCAGATGTTAGGTAGAATTCCTCACAGGAAAGTTAATACACATGCAGTATCTGCAGAAACTGATGAAATTATCCTTTCATCACAGCAAGGTGACATTCTCCTGGCCTCACACATCTGGGATGCCATGTCGCATAAAACTTAAGATTCAACCTTGCGGCACTTGGTGAACACCAACACTCTCGTTCCCCACTATTACCGGTTTGTAATAGAGTTGCTGTGGGAGGGAAGCAGGAAAATACAAGAGCCCACCCTGAGGCGGGGTTGGCAAACATAAGACAGGTACACATGCAGTGAGTGCACACACAGAGGCTGGTAACGGCAGACTCATGCATCTAATCATATCTTAGTGGTCAGTCACTCACTCAGCTATTGGTGTAACACAGAAACAGCACATTTATACATAACCCCTCACTTCACGTCTCTCTCACTTTCTTCTTTTCCTCTCGCTCTCTCTCTCCCTTTCCCTCCCCTGGTCAGGGGAGAGAGGTTAGGCACATCATTTGCATTCATTAACATTACATTAGCAGACAGAGTGATCTTTAGAAACCAGGCTGCTGGAGAGTGTCATCTTTAATTCATCATAACCCCACCACCCACCCCTCTCGCTCCCTTTTTACCGCTACCTTCTTCTCCTCCCTCTTTCTTCTAGCACTCATCATTCCCTCCTCTCCCTCTCTCCCCTCTTTCCTTAATCCCAGCGCATCCCATCTCCTCCTCTTCTCTGCGCTGTTTCTTCACTCTCCATTTACCTCTGTCTTTCATCTTCTTCACTCTTCCTCCTGTCTATTTTTTTTTTTGCCTTCTCGCTTCCATTCCTTCCCCTTATCTTTCTTTCTCTCTGCATCCTGTTAATGACAGGCTACAGTTGGGTTTGATTTTTCTTCCTGTGTGCCTTCGGAGCAGGGTAGGAAGAAGAAGGGACACACCCAAAAACACACATATGCACATTTCAGCCTTCTGGCTGCATCATGCACCTTATAAGAATCAGTCTGGGAGGTAAGACAAAGTGGGGATCACTAGGCTTTACACATGGCTCTGTGGTGTGACCCTATGGCCTTGCACTAATTACAAAAGACATTGGGCTTCCAATTAAAGGACTCATCCTCAACACATTCACACAAACAACTTAAAAGCGCAAACGCAGACATATGCACTTCATATTTCTTCATTTTCTAAAGCTTACATATAGCAAGCAAATGTCTAGCTACTATAGACCTAACACAAATATTCTCTATGTGCATGGATGTATATGCATTCACATGCATGTGTGTGTGGACATGCATATGTAAATGTCAGAAGTACAGTTTTGTATGAGAGTGTCATGTATGCACAATATTCTTTAAGCACACAGAGTTGGAACTGCAATTGAGCTTATTACGCTGATACATAAAACAAGCACCGACTGGATGTGCAGGTGAGGAAACCAGTGCTCTTCTACACTTTAACCATTACCAGAGACAGATTGAAAGAATCTAACAAAGAATTAGCCCCATATGGGTCACTTAAAACAAACAACCTCATTACTTTTAGCGTAAGAGCAAAAGATTTCCAGTAAGCAGCAAACATGGCTAAATCACACAATGGAATGGCTATAGAGTTTATGCTTAACACAGATCAAGGTAGGCTGAACAAATCAAAAATATTTCATACACTAAGTATTGCTTTTAGGCCAAACAGTGAGTATATTGACATTTCCATGAAAAGGTTAAATTATATCAACATAATCTGGCAAAAAAACAGTGTTCAGCGTTCTGACAGAGGATATGCCATTTCAAATGTCTCCTTTTCTCTCTACTCCTGACGCACACAGCAGAAATATGATCACCCTCCATGTAGTCTTTTGGAGTGAGTCTGGCTGTGATGACACCGCTTAGGGAATTCTGCAGTTACTTTATTAAAGCATCATTGAAGGTTTTCTTTTACCCCCCTCCTTGAAAGTGGAAAATGCACAGGGCATATGTGTGTTCATATACAGACACAAGCATGTAGATTTATTATACACACAATCACTGACATGTAGCTTCCGGCCAGATTTTCGCAAGCTGTTCAAGATTTGTACTGTACATCAGTGCTATTACAGTAACATACAGTATCTTGAAAAATCTGAATATAAAAAAAAAATATTTTTCAGCATAAAATTTTGAGCAAGAAGAAAAATGTTTATGTCATGAGTATTGAACGTATTACTGTGCAAGGTTAATGCTTACATACATACTTATCAGGTTGCCAAACACGTAGTGGTGAGAAACTCAATATTAAACTATTCTACATACCTCACAGTAATGAGCCCAGGATCTGCTAAGGTTTGCTGTAACAGCAGACCAGCAGCAGTGACCAAGCAATAATCCAGATGGAAGCAGACTTAGCCTCCCCCAACCATCACAATACTCATTACTGCTGATATTACCTCAGCCAGCCTGTCTCCTTTTAAGAAACCTGGCAATTTGCTGCAGTAAAATTAGGTAATTACAACTCTTATCAGGCTCCTCACCTCACAAAACAGCATTTAGAGAGTGGGAGACTACTCCCCAATGGTTCACTGGTTGTGGAACAAGGCTTTGGCTGGCTTCCCAATCATTCAGCCACGCCCACCCACTGTCATTTATTCTCTTTGCAACTCCGGCTCATACCCACTCTCCAATAAAAACAAACAGAAATTTGACCACTTTAATGACACAACTAAAATAAATCCTCGATCAATGCCCTGAAGTAAAAGTATAGAATAGCCGACATGAACCATGATGGCCTGATGAATAGGGAAAAAAATGCTCCAAGTACCAAACTCTGTGTTTATGTTGGAAAGCTAACACGGAGAAAATGGCAATGTAATTTAACCTTTCCCATAAGGAGAATATCTTTACAATGAAAGTCAATCCACTACAGCTTTGACATTTCTAAACTTCACATATTAAAGTTAGCCCTGACTTTGCCCTATCATCACTTCTACTGGCTGGAGACACGAGCAGACTGACAGAGAAGAACCGTGTCCCGGTCGCTTTGGGAATGTGTGAGGCTGACATTTAGCAGTATAAGCTATAGCTAATGGGCTACGCGGGGTGAGTTAAAGCATCTTTGTTTCTCAAGCAGACCAGGAATACTCACTCAATTACTTCCCACTGCAGTCCTTCACTCTAATTAAGACAGTAAGGGTAGTCATTAGTGCAGTCCTGTGTGTGTGTGAGGATGTGCATGATGCTTTTGTATGTGGGGAGAAAAAGCTCTCAATATAAAGTTCAGAAAAAAATAGAGAGAAATAAAGGAATCAATAAAGTTAATTTCAAATATGTGCACAGTGCACAAGTGTCTCTGATGGCATCTCAGTGCGCTTTGCCTGGTTGCATTTTATAGCAACCGGGGGTTAGGAGGGCAAAGAAATAGATCGAACTGACTGTCCTTTTCTGTCACACTGTCACGCACTTGAACTGAGATAACAATCCCGTAATATGTGGAAGCTGTACGGAGGCCAGAGAGAAACAGAGAAAGAGATAGAGAGATAAAGAAAAGGAGGAAAGGGAGAGAAAGACAGGAGTGAGTAAGACAGAGAGAGCAAAAGCAAAGAGTACACAGTTCATATGAAGAAAGATACTAGATCAGATATGGAAGGAGTAATTGGAGAGACACTGCAATGGAGAGGGCATCATGTGGCAGCGCCCTGTGTTATCTTATCCAGAAATGGATCTAACCTTAGCTGAACATGAGAGTCACATCATTTCTAAGAAACCACCTGACCCCATTTCTGTTCTGCAGCATGGATGTACAAAGACATGCTCTGTTCTTCTCTGGCATTTGCAATATTTATGAACAGTAAAACACAAGAGCAAAACTGTCTAACCTTAACACAGACAAGCATCACGCTAAGAGCAAAAAAAGGAGATGCATAAAGGGACGAAAAAAGTCCCATAATGCACACACTCACACGAGCATGCACAGATAGACACGATATATGCATGCTCACAACGCCCATTAAATGCAGCAGAGCCCAGCTGCTCCTCCTATCACCTCCACTGGTACACCCTCGGAGTCTGACTCAAAATTTTGGGTGGCATTTATCAGACCAATGTGACAATGAGGGAAAACCTGAATGAAAAAAATTAGTACATCTTGTCCTTTAATCCCAAAAAGAATAATTTATTCACCACTGTCACTGCTATTTTCCACCAAGAGGGTAGCTGCGGGTCTGAAAAGTGAAGCCAATGTGGAAGTGACTTAAACCTGCATTCCCTCTCATGGCCAGCAAGGGATGAATCCACTGGCTCCAAAAATAAGTTTGACTATCTATGAGACAATCAAACTTATTTTATAATAAGTTTATAGACAATGAGAAAATTACCCTACTTCTCATTTTATTCATGACCTCGCTAGTTTCAAGTCCTCTTCAGTACAGCATTTTGTCAATTATGGTCCCATTTAGAGGGTCCCATAAAGCAGGGTACGCTTTAAGGCATGGCTATGTTGTGATTGACAAGTCGTTACCATGGCAACAGTGTTGGTTTGATAACATAACCATGGTGTAACCCCAGATTCATAGAGTATACGCGTAGCTATAGCCATTGCTATTTCAGTGTTTTTTCATTGTAACATTTTCATTGTAGCATCAATTATAACATTTTGGTTGCCTAAAAAAAGTCTTCAGTGGCTAGTTGTACTAAAAGACCCTCTAGTTGGGGGTCTTTTACTTTTTTCACTTTAGGTTTTTCACTAGCGAAAATTAGCCTTGGCATTGGTTTTATAACAGTTAACCATAGACTGTAAATGCACCGTGCTAACCAAGCTAGCAGCTCGCGTTAGGGACAGCTCAACACTCTTGTCCAAATATGGTCACTTCTGGCTCCAAAAATCCAAGATGGCAAACTCGAACCTTCAAAACGAGAGTCCGCAAGCCGATGGGTGATGTCACGGTGGCTACAAGCAATGTACCACTAAAAAGTAATAAAGACTGTGTTCAAAGGGGAGAGGCAAACACCACCTAACTATATCCAATCTCATTAAATGCTGTTGTTAACCATGTTTGGATGCACCACAAAATTGACTTGTGCCTCCTGAATAATTCCCCCATTGGCAGAGAGGGAAACAAACAGGAGAGTGCAGGAGAGAGTCAGAAAGAGAGAGAGTCTTGAGGTTTTCATGCCATGCTCTCCCTCAGTCTTATCTTTGGTAGTAGGAGAATGACCTTCAACCACCTTGAACCCACTGGAGCTGAATTTCAATAAAAGTCAAATTATCACCCGCACCCATGGGGCTTGGGAGAGGCACTAAGTCTGAATTGACTGTGCATATAAGACGATTTAACAGTCATATGGAGGTGTGAGTGAGTCAATCATACGACGCACTTCTTTTTCACACTGAGAGAGAGTCTCGGCGGTGAGCAGTGGTTACTGTACCCTATCAGGAGAGGATGTCACTGGGATGGATCACTGATTGTTTTCCGCGAGCGTGTGTGTTTGTGTGTGTTAGCGCACCCCGGTGCTCGCATGTCTGCGAAAGCACATATGCCAACATGCAATTGGGAAAGTGTTATTCAATTTAGCCGTGTTCTCCCTTGACTGATGTAGTGAGATTCAGGTAATTGATGCCTCAGTTTGGTTTTCCCCAGATGCGTGCTTTTCACCACAGGGACAGTGCTGGCTAAGCCGGTATGAGTCAGACGAAAGGCACGGTGTGATCTCACTCCCTTAACCACGAGTGAGGTGTTCTTCCAGGATCAGTTCCACCACACACATACACAAACACACACAGCTTCACCGATAATACACAAAAACATAGACAACAACATAGGCAAAGAATACATCCCAAGAGTCTGGTCAAACCATTGGCGATGACGACCGCAGACATTCTCAGGTTGAGATCACCTCTCACTCTCCCTTTCTTTCCTCGCCATCTATCTCCATAAAAATGCCAGTGGTCTCTCTAATGCCTCCTAGCAAACACAATGCTTTCCATTAAAAGCAAGCACTAAATCCACCTTCTTGCAGCATATGCTCACATGCCTGGGGAAGTCTATATATTTTTGGAGATGGGCTTTGTTTCTCCTCCGGGGCTTTGCTGGAGTCTGCATTCAGCAGTGAGGGAGTAAGAGATAGAAAATAGTCCCGAGGCTAAAAGAAAAACTTTCAGCAAAAGATCTGACCTTATAGCATAAGGCTGACAGAGGCGTTTGAGGTTCTCCAATGAGAATCTATAACGAGAGAGAAGAAGGGAAGGAGGAAGGAAAAAGGAGATAATTTTTACCTCTGGGGAGTAAGAGCGAGACAGACCTTTTTGAGTATATTTGTCTGGAGGTCTCTCATTCTGCAATGGAAAACACTACATGCCCTCTCCACGCTTTTTCAGTACTTCTGTAGAGTTAGGGAATGGAGACCGTAAAAAGAGAGAGGCCGATTCTTGTGGCTCCCAGGAAGACTTTGTGTTTGATGTTCCTCCATTTGATGCTGCCGTTTTTATTTCCAACATCAACCTGCCCACTCTTTCCTTTTGTTCCCTTTTTAATCAGTTGTTAAATCTCTGCATCTCTTTCACTCTCTCCTCACCAAGGCTGTCAAAATTGGCCAAAAATGACTTTTGATTATTCCTTCTAAAAACAATACATTGAAATAACCATTGAAATACCTATTTTTGCACATTATGTCCATAAGAAGGCAAACCAATACACAGAGAGACATAACTACTTGTATAGGTTTATTTATTTCAACATAAACATGTCTTTTAAAAGATCTACATACCTACACATTACAAAATAAACAAATAAAATGATGTCCTGTGGTGGTTAGGTAATAACCATACTTCAAATTATTTCCAAACAGGGCTTTTTAGGGTGCTTTCACACCTGGCTTGTTTAGTTCAGTTGAATTGAATTCTAGTTCATTTACCCCCTTGGTGCAAATTGTTAGAGCAGGTGTGAACACAGCAATTGCACTCAGGTGCAGACCAAAACAACCTGACCGAGACCTTGTTGAAGAGGTGGTCTTGGTCCGGTTACATACGAACTCTGGTACGATTCGCTTATGGTATGAACGTGATCCAACCCAACTGCAGGAAGCTTTTTTTGGATTAAACCAGCTCCCATAGCCAGCTGTGCTGTGCATCATGTTCCCTTCTCCTCTTCAGCCAACTGAAGGCAGCATGTATTCTTTGCATAACGTGAAGCAACACATTGTTCTCTAGACGTTGCCTTGAAGTGAGTTCAAATGTGCCATTCTGCTTGCATATTTTGACTTGTTATATGGCCCAAACAACTGGGCCAGTATATCCATATATTGCATTGGGTGAGTGCTCGAGGGCACCAGCCAATTTGCTGTGCTAGGGGAAACCAATGTGAAAAAAAATGAACAAATAGTTTTCGTGGTCAGAAACGGCAGATACACCATTTATAAAGCACTTGATTTAGTTTTGATTTATCATTATTCTTATTAATAATAAAATGAATAATAAGAATAAGAGAACAGTTGAAGTGTAGCTGCTTCCACACATGGAGGCGTGGTGAGAGAGAGAAACAGTGCAATTATTACTGTTTATTTCAGTAATAATAGTAGTACACTTTATTGCTGATAGAAAATATGTTCAAAAGAACATTTTACTAGTGTAATCCACCCTCCTGTGTGGAACAAGTGCAAATCACTCCCTCTGCGGCCGAGATGGGTTGTGAACTCTCTGCCATCATTACCACACAGTTGTTGTTGAATTATTCGCTCGTTTCAGCTTGACCTACATTCCATTTTCAATCAGTGAAAGTGATGTTGTGTGACTCCTGTCCGTCATGCAGTGCATTCAGCGCAGCGGTCCAGGTCCACACGAGAACTCGCGAGGCAGACAGCCGCAGTAGTGCTGTTTTTTTTTTTGAATATTAACTTTCAAAATCGTATGTCTGTTGTGTTTCACAATTCGATTATATAATCGATTTAGACTATTCGTTGATAGTCCTACTCCTCACTTGCCTTTCTCTGAGCCACTCGGAATGCAAAGCCACTGCTCACTGAACTCTTCTGGGAGAGCAAATGTCATTTCACACACATAACATTCAGTCTGTTTTGCCACTCGGTTGGTGTGGGTAATTTTGATCCCATGCCACCCAACCACAAAAATATCTGCGCAAATGCATACACACACTCTATCTGACCTCATCTGATTTGGCATCCGGGATGCCCGGGTACTTGAGCTTTGGCCCAGAAGGCAACCTCAAATGTCACAGCTGTCCAGTGACACTAGTGGGGGGGTGAAAACATCAGCCATCCCTCTTGCCCTCTCAGCTCTTTCAACAGTAGCTATGCCAGTACTAGCTGTCTGCTTTTAGGCAATATCCACCAACAAGCTTAACATTTTTTTTGTTATCCTGCCATTTCAAGCCTTCTGTTGATTGCTATTGTAACAGAGACAATATGGATGGATCAGAGGGTGAGCTTCTGGATGCAATAAGACAGACAGCCTGTGGTTACCCTCTCAGTTAAAGATCTGCCTGCAGAGGTAAGCTGAGAGCTTCCAGGCAGCGCTTTACTCTGCAGCCCCGCCAGATGAGGCTGTTGCTGGTGTGATGTGAGCTGTGCTCCAGGAGTCAAAGAGAGTCAAAGTGCGACACTCTGCTCGCTGCACTACAGCGTCGCAGCTAAAGAGCCGAGACGCCTCGTTAAATATGTAGTGCCACCAACCCACTTCAAGCTGTTCTTTTACTTCACACGTAAGGAGCAGTGGCAGCAAACACCAGCGCACTGCTCACTTTGCACACACAGAAATACACACATTCACACATCCACACATGCACATGTAAATACAGGAAACAAGCAGCTTATACAGCTGTAAAAGCCGCTCCAAGCTGTTAAATTATTCCTCCAGTTGTGTGTCACTGGGTTAGAATAGATGCAGGTGTCTGTCCAGTGTGGGTGTGTGGGTGTGAGTATCTTCTGGTGGGGTAAATAGCTCTGATGGGAGACACAAGTAGTTTGCAGGTGTTTGGAGAGAATAGCACCCCTGCAGGACCTACTGTATTTTGTAGATGAAATGGCAGCAGTGTTTGTGCTGGCGTGAATAAATGCACCTTTGGGTGTGTTGTGTATGTGTGTGTGTGTGTGTAGGAGAAAGTGTATATAATACTTAGCATTTATTTGAAGCTGTTTGGAGGGCAGGGGTGGAATTTACTGTACTTCTATGTGCCAAAAGGTTTAGACAATAGTTAAAACACAGGCAGTGCTTTCAGCCTGCAGTTAACTCCATCCATCCTGTGCATTTTTGAATCTATGTAAATGGCGCACTGCAAAATGGACAAAAACTGGATACATAAGCAGCTATATTGATCCAGAGAAGCAATGATGACTGCAGGTGTTAAAATCATCTCTGCCATCGACCTGCATTGTGTTGGAAGAGGCAGGAGACAGACAGATAGGGAAAGAACCTAAGGGAGGTTCCATTACAAATGTTAAGTAGAGCAGAAAGGCTCTGTTTGTCATGCCTGAAAAAATTAAAACCCAACCCACAGGGCTAAACAGCTCCTTGGCACACGATGCAGATTACATACAAATACAAGGAAGGACACAAATCTCTTTTGTTTTGATTTTTTTGCAAATATCAATACCTGTGGCCATTTTTAGCTCTCTCTCTCTCTCTCTCTCTCTCTCACACACACACACACACACACACACACACCATTTTAAATAAATTTGACCACTGTTATGCCAACAATGACTCAGCTATTTCCCATGAGGATTTTATTTTGGACAGGTTAGAAAACCCTCTGAGGCAGTAGCCCAAAGACCTTCTATTGATACCATACAAATGAGTGGGTCCTACTTTCTTCCAGGCAATTACTGCCCTGATTCAAGTGCAAACATGACTATAATACAAAGGAAATTATTTAAGTGCTAAATTAATAACTGATAATAGGGCTGGCGCTTTTTCAAAAATATAAGTTTGAACAAATTATGTGTTCGTTCTCATTCTTTCACATTAATAACCCAAATAGCTTTATCCTTTGTAGAATTAACATTGTTCTGTTCATTCATGAGGCTAACATTATCGTAAGGCAGTTTTATTTTACAAAGCCAGAAGACAGCCTTACCTTTATCCACAACTTTTCTACTTGTGTTGTTATATCCAACACAGTTTCTCTCTTGACATTCTCTGTGTCATGATTATCCATCCATCACAGTTTGTTGGTGTTCTTCATTTTGCATAGCAAAGAGAACAACAACAATTTACTGAAAGGGTAACAGGGCTTACAATGGGTCAGATGGACAGTGAACTATAAAAAGCAATTTCACTGCTGTAAATATGATGTTTTCTTAAAACTAGGTCACCTATGTAGTAGAAATGTGTATTTTTTACATTGGTGCCCTATGACTGCAGAAAAACTGAGAAAAACGCTGTAGATTACCCTATTGCTCTAAAGGGGGAAATCCTACAACAACCAGAATGCATTGCATGCAGTCCCGTCCAAAGCTACTGATGGTGTGTTTATGGAATGTAGATGTCTCCATTCTTTCTGACGATCCTCACCAGGCACTGGTCGATGCTGCAAAGCCACTCCAGCTGTAGCACCTCTATATTGGCCGTGGCTGTAACGTAGCTCCGGTGGTGGCTTACTCCTAAATACTCTGTTGTGTCCAATTCCACAGCACGATATTTGGCCTAATAAGTTATAACAGTAGTGCCACATCTCTGATCCAACATTATATTGTAAAGCTAGTTGTTTTTTTGTATTAGATTCAGCTTTTCTGTCCACCTGAGGCTCAAAATTCTCTGGGTCGTTGTCAGAAGAATCAGTTCTGTCTCTATTGTGGTGCATCTGCTACAAACACCACACCAGCCAACCCCAGACACCAGTCGATGCTGCTAAGCCTCTCTGGCCGCAGTGCCTGTCTTTCGTCTGCAGCTGTATCGCAGCCCTCTGTGTCCACCTTTATATCATGAAACTAGTTTTCTTCCAAATACACTGATATTTTAGTGTCCACTTTTCCCTGTCGCTAACAACATGGCGGACGGAGTGTTACGGAAGACTCCCCTTTTACAGTCCTTGAAGGCACCACTACAAAAAAATGAGGAAAAGTAGATTGTAGTCCAAGACAGATCTCCAAACGCATCACCTGGAGGATTTTTGCAGCTGGAGAAAGAGAGATATTTCAATACAGGGAAAGTCAGAGGAAAGTTGAATGTTACTACCCACATTAGAACCATATGAATCAAAGTGAAAATCGGTGAACACCCCCACTGAAGTTCAAGACACGGCCTGTTGCCCTCATTTTGAATTCTAACAGATCGTTTTAGATGGAATATTTATTTTTTTACACTTTCAATTCAAATAAAAAGTTGCAGCAATACCATTTAATTTCAGGTTTTACTTACTGTTATATGTTACTAAGGAAGAAACTAACCCCACTTATCAACAGTATGTGTATAACATATTACTCATGAGAGATTGAAAAACAAAACACAGTGTACCTTTGGTCATAAACTCAGTGCACACAGTAGTTTCATAAATATGATAAAGTACAAAACACTGTGTGTGACGTTAGCAAGAACAAAGAGTTCCCACACTATTAGAAAAGGCAATTTTCCAAATGTTTGCCAGTATACACAGTACGTTTCATAAAATGCTTTTGCCCGGGCTTAAGTGTATGCTGAGCAAATATGACTACCATTTCATGAAGTGTTTGTTATCTGCGGTTGTGCGGTTATTAATGTAGATGGGTGTTGGAATGACTCCCAGAGAGTTTTCACACACTACTACTCCTCTTTTCTCCTCCCCAGGGGTGTTGTTAGCCAGTGTGTCCCCTGACAGCTCGCTCCACATAATGAGGCTGACAGACCAAAACAAACGCACATACAGAACATAGGTAGACAAAAAAAAAAAAAAAGAAGAAGAAGCAAGTAGAGCCAGAGGAGATGAAGAAACGAGGCAGGTAACTCACTATCTTTGGCAAGATGCATGGCTACTGCTGTGGCGGCTGTGGCTAGCTGGTATAAAGAATGAGTCATATCACTGTTTTTTTTTTCTCTGCCTTTTTCATCCACATCCCCTTTTCTATATATCTTTTCCGCCTTTTTTCTGCTACGCTGTACACAAATGCAGTTGGTCACGGCCTCTGTAAAGGCATAGGGCGATAATTGATGGCGAGATAATGCACTGTGCTATCTCCTCTTCCTTTATTCCTCCTTTCCTTCTCTCTGTCTCTTGTTCCTGTCTCTGTCCCTCTCTCTCGCTCTCTTTCTCTCCCCAGGTGTGCTAGTGGCTGGGGCTAAATGATGAACAGAGCCACAGTGTCTGCTGTCTCTAATGGGGACATTATGCAGGAGCATGGGAGTAGTGCTCACATCAGGCTCATAAATCACACACTCCTGTAGAGAGACTCACCGCAAGGCCTCACTGCTCCACTAACCCCGCAATAGATACACACACACATATAAATAGAAAAAAAAGCCACTCAGGCACACACACATCCACGTATGCAAACACATATTGAGCTTTTGCATACATTGACACATGAATACAGATAAACACACTCACACAAATGCACATATGCACTCGTGATGGTGCTGCTACTCCACAGCCCATTTACCTGACCTCCAGCATGTAGTCAACATTTGCCATGTAACTACTGGGACACAATTCACTTACATCTGTCCAGTGACAGCACCTCTGCTAACAGGACGGTGTGCTACACCAGAGCTTGCGTCAATGTGATTGAAGTTTGACAGAGCAGTTAAAGCATTATTAGTGCTCCCTGTCACAGTCCAGCACACACAGAGGCCTGCCGGTGGCACAGGTGAGGTAAACACAGGCCTCATTTAGCATATTACCCATCAGTCAACACGACAGGCAAAGGAGATAAAGAAATGCACACCCACTGTGAGTGGGAAAACAAGCACTCCAGTCTGCCCTGTGTCACAAGGAGGGCTATATGAAAGTATTTTGGCAGGTGTGTGCACAGGCAACCCACTCACACATACCCACATCCATACTCGCACGCAAATGAATACCCCACACAGCCACATGCTTCTGTGCGCACACACAGGTTGATGACAGAAAAGGCATTATCCGAAGTGAAATATCTCCAGGAGGTGCCTCACAGAGCTAATTGACTGTGATGAGCCAGCACCAGCACGCCTTGATGCTTTCTTTTTTTCTTTTTCTTATTTATCCCTCAATTTCCACTTTATCTGCACAAAGATAATCTGAAGAAATCCACAAAATTGGGTATTTTCTTCTGTGTGATTTATAAGCCACAAATCCTTGAAAATATCCTCAACTGCTGATGCATGGTTTATTGCTACTACAAATATGCTAATCTGGCAAATCCGAGGTGAGAAAATTTGATTTATAATCTGCTGCATTATAACTATCACTTCACAGCAACACACTCCATTTGATACCTGTGATGATGGGAGTGAAAGGAAATGTCAACTATCACTTCCAAGATCATTTAGGGGATAAAAACCCTCCTACCAGTTAAGGTACAGGTAACACTCATGGGAGTTAGCACGCGCTAACAATGATAAGCTCTTAACAGTTAGCATGTTGCCATAAGGCAGGGGGCCATGATGTGGCAACAGGGGCTTAGCCAATAGAGCTGTTTGGACTAGAAACAGACAGCTGGCACAGTGGTAGGTAGACCGTTTAAATGCTCACGCCTCAGGAGGCCATGAACAAAGTTGACCTTAGCTTACTCAGTCAAATGTAGGCACACAAAACTACATACAAACGCACACACTAACAGGGGCATGTCTGCTTAAATAACACACAGGCTGCTGGCGCCTTTTTGTTGCATTTAGCTTTTCATTGTGTCGCGAAGGCAGACAAGAAGGATGTAAAAAAAAATAGAGGTAAGTGAAAAAACAATAGAGTGAGACAGGCTGACAGAGCGATTGATACAGCGGACAAAAGGGAGACAGCATGCATACTCTCACCGCAATGTTTACACAGTCCACTGGTATTTGTCTTACATCTTTGAAATGGCATGAAGCAACCTTTATCCAGCGTGATTCCTCCCTGAAGATAATGGATTGTGAACACAAAACCTCCTCAAACCTCGTTGTCTGCCCCTTCCTTACATCCCGTCATCAACAGACACACACCACACACACGCACACAGAAGCTTGGATTTTTCAGACAGACGCAGACACACACACACACACACACACGCCTCTGTCAACACTCCCTGAGGCAGTAGTGTTAATTCCTCCCAGCCTATTCTCAGTCACACATGGCCGCGGAGGCAGTCGCCAGTGGAGCCTCACTGCTAGATTAACCTTTGCTCTCGCCACAGATCTGTTTTTCAGAGGGACCGGCAGTCGGACAGGGGCCATAGCTGGCAGATAGTAACTCATTGTCAGAACACTGTCAGCACTGGGCCCTGCATTAGTGGCTTTTGAAGAGAGGGACTGTTGACGTGGGCAGGGTGCCAGCCAAGAGGAAAAACAGGCCTACTGCCCCACACAGCACTTAACCTGACCTCTCCCCTCAGGATGTGGAGAAGGGTTGGGGAGTGTGAGTGTCGCCGTGTGCACACGTATACATAAGCGGGGGAGAGAGTTAAAGTGTTTTCTCTGAGCTTGAGCAAGTGCGTATTTTGGCTGGTGATAAATCCCAATGCTAGAAAAGAAAAACAGTACTGGCACTTTCTTCTCATTTCTCGCAGTTTCTCACTGGTGCACAATGTGCGATCTTGTTTTCCCTATTCCCCCTTGTGGTCTGTGTTACATTTACCAGAGGAAAAGGTCACATGTCATAGTAAATGTAATGAGCATGTTCTGGAGAAATACAGCCACTGGCACCTGAGCTGCTCAGTTAAAAAAGGAGCAAGTACTTCAAAATTGTAAAGTAAAAACACTGAACTTGATTTGTAGTTCTTTTTCCTTTGTCAATGCTTATGGGGATGCATGCGCAACTTCTGCAGAATTACATGAGAAGCCAAAGGGTTACATACAAGTTGTAGTTATGTAGATCTACGGCTCAACTCATGGATTGACCTGAATGTACAACCATCAACCAGATAGATATACAGATATACAGATATACAGATAGATAGATAGATAGATAGATAGATAGATAGACTTGAACTTGACTTGAACTACAAGGTCCTGTACATATGGAGATTGTTGATGGAGTAGATGAATAATTCCACAGTGCGAAAAGAATGTCCAGTGACAGTAAGTAATGTGACTAAACTGTAGGAGTTTCCTACAGATGCTTAAGGACCCCATCCTCCTCAGGAAATAGAGCCGGCTCTGCCCTTTCCTGTATAGAATCTCCGTGTTCTAGGACCAGTCGAGTTTGTCATCCAGCTGCAGCCCAAGGTACTTATAGGTCCTGACCACCTCCACATCAGCCCCCTCAATGGAGACTGGTTGTGAGAATGGCCTAGACCTATAAAAGTCCACCACCATCTTCTTGGTCTTGAATGTATTCAACCGTAGCTGGTTTGACCAGCACCATGCAACAAAGTCATCCACCAGGGCCCTATACTCCCAGTCTTGTCCACTTGATACACCCCACAATGGCAGTGTTGTCTGAGAACATCTGCATGTGGCACGTCTCTGAGTTGTACTTGAAGTCCACTGTGTATAGGGTGAAGAGGAAAGGGGGAAGTAAAGTACAGTCCCTTGTGGTGCTCCTGTGCTGCTGACTACAGTCTCTGATGTGCAGTCCCTCAGCCTGACATATTGTCATCTGCCAGTGAGGTAATCTGTGGTCCAGATCACAAGGTGTGAGTCCACTTGCATCCTGGCCAGCTTTTCTTTCAGTAAGAGGGGCTGTATGGTGTTGAAGGTGCTTAAGAAATCAAAAAACATGATTCTCACAGTGCCACTTCCCTTGTCAAGGTGAGAGCAGGCCCGGTGGAGAAGGTAGAGGATGGCATCTTCTACACCCACCTTCTCCTGGTAGACAAACACCAGGGGGTCCTGTGCATGTTGAACTTGGGGTCTGAGGAGGTGGAGGAGCAGCCACTCCAGGGTCTTCATTATATGTGATTTTAGCGCAACCAGCCTGAAGTCACTGAGCACACTGGGGCTCCCCTTCTTAGGCACAGGGATGAGGCAAGATGTCTTCCATAGTGGTGACCTTCCCCAGTCGCAGGCTTAGGTTAAGTGGTGAAATATATGCTGATGGGGTTTCCCCAGCTCAGCAGCACAGGCCTTCAGTAGTCTTGGGCACACATTGTCCAGGCCATTCACTGTCTCCTCAGCTCTCCTCTGACCTGATCTGCAGTGACGATGTGTGGAAGGGGCAGAGGAGGGGCTGCAGGGGGGCTTCTAACCTGATCTGATGTGCCGATATGTGAAAGGGGGGGGGGCTGCATTGTCTGTGCTGGCAGCCTGGGGGAGGGGTACATACGCAGTTATGGGGGGAGGTGGGGAGATGATGGTTTGACAGGCAGTAGTTGTAGCAGCAGGAGCCGGGCAGAGGGGAAGTGTGGGGGTGATGGACAGACAGTAGCAAAAGCCAGACAGTAGCTGCTAAAGCTGGAACAGGGCAGTCCAACTGGTTATAGATGAGGTTGAACTCATTCGCTCCCTCCACATCACCATCTGTTGTACTGCCATTCCTCGGCTTGCAGCCCGTGATGGTCTTCATACCATACCAGACCTCTCCCTCATGTTATTGACCCTTTGTTCGAAGTGCGAGTGGCTCTTCCCTGAATAAAAAAAAGTTACTGCCACTTGCTTGCATAAAGGAAAACTACACACTATATATATATATATATATATATATATATATATAATACACACTTAACCTGCAGCAGAGGAGCAGGAAGATCAAAAAGGGTTAAAAAGAGTAGGAATTATGCAGTGAGTAAAACCATAAAGAATCAATTGGCTGTGAATTATTTGTTTTGTTGTAAAAATCAATACTAAATGCCTTTCACCATTATCAATGGAATACACTTACATGTACAAAACTCAGTGACTGGTCTGCATTCTCACTTATAGCGCTCACTTAAGTCAAGATGATTACCTGTTGTGTTGCAGTAATGGAGAAATGAATGGCTTAGACTTTCAGGCACGTCTTCTAACTTAATAGAGTAGACCATATTTCACAGAGTAGAGACAGAGTGAGAGAGACAATGAGAGATCCAACCCCCTAGACACTCTCCATTCCAAAGCCCTCCAAACCCAAGTGCTGAGCCCAGAAAAGAGTCCCCTATGTCAGTTGGTGCTGACATAGACTAAACTGCCCCCTCTCAGACACACTCTGACCAGTCTCTCACCAACACCGCTTTCCAAACACCAATCAGAGTAAACCACATTATAACGCAATGTAAATTAATGTATTTGGAACATTGGAAAGAAGACAGTAAAAGCCAAAGTAGATTAGAATGTTATCTGACCCTAAAAAGAGATAATGAATTGGCAGAATATCTCTCTTCTGTCAGAAATAGAAAGCAGTGACAGATCCTAACCAAGTAAAGGCTCAGTGAGCACAAATTGGCAATCGAAAAAGGAGGACACAAAAAATCATGGCAACCAAAAGGAAACAAAATATGTAGTCACTGTTCGACAGGCGAGGTTAAGACAGATGCACTTCCTCCTACATTGTAAGACATTCAATGAAATAAGGATCATTTACTTTAACAAGTTCAACTCTGTAATTTCAGATTTCAAAGAGCTTAATGACCTCTCATAATTAAAAAAAATCCTCCTAGGAGAAGGAGACAGGGCATATCTTGCTGCCCAATATGTATGAACATGCCACAACCTGAGGGACAGTGAATGACAAAGACACACACACACACGCATAGGATATACTGTATGCATTTAATTAATATATATCAATCTTAATGTGGTGCTAATTTTCATATTATTATTATTTTGTACTGTCCAAATACTTGGACAAATTGTATTTTGAAGCTTTGGCAACACTGTTCTCGAAACTTTCATGCCAATAAAGCCTATTGAATTGAACTGAATTGAAAGAGGTGACATGACAACACTGCCAAACTGCTTTACTGCAGTGTTGATAAGATATTGGCCTTTAAGTCGCACCAAGTTCAGCTGAGCTGCTGCAGCAAAGGCACAATGGACAACTAATTTCCTGCAAGCGGTGAATGGTCGGGGGCCTGTGAACATTCCAGTACCACCTGCCTCAGCTCCACTCTGCCAAAACCCGGTTTAAATGACTTATAAAACGGCGGAGGTAGGAGGAGGACGATGGGGTGGAGGGGCGGAGGGACGGAGTGGGAGCAGCCGCCGGCAGCTTTGTACCTCATTGTGTGGTTTGAATAACACGGAACGGCAAGATAGCACCAAACAAAAGCGGAGCAGGAAAAGGCCATTGGAGAGTTCCTTTCAACAGCCTCGCCTCTCTCGTTCTCCCCCACCCTCTATCCACCCCCATGTCACCTAGGTGAGTCTTTCTCGCTCTGCTGCTAACCAAGTGAAAAGCCATTCCTGCCTATGAGGTTCCCAGGTGGGTAATGTACTCTTTAGAGCACCTTATTCTCAACTAAGAGCAGGTAGGGGCTGCAAAGTCACACAACTGAACAGCTCTTAACAACAGGCCCAGCCCAGACATTGAGCTGGATGTGGGACTTGTCAGACTGGCAGAAAGAAGGCTGTGAGTGAAAAAGCGATTTGGGTTTTAATGAAGCGCTGATGAATGGGTCTTAGACCCCGGCAGCAATAACTCAAATCCCCGGCGGAGACACATGCCTGGCAGGGACTAAGAGTTGCACACTGCTGGTTCATGGCAGGGCCACAGTACCCCCGCACTTCTTAGCTGGAGTAGATAGTCATGTCACAGATTGTCTAAATCTGATTTGTAAAGAAGCAAAAAGGATTTCATTTTAGCTGTTCAGATAATATTTTTAGTTTTCAGGACAAGCCATTGTGTGGGTATGAGCAAATATGTGCAAGTGTGGGTGAGGGAGTATATTGTATGTGCATGTAAAACCCAGTCATGCAGCCAAGAAGCACATTAAATGTTCAGATTGATATGTCAAACCCAGTGGACAGGATCATATAAAATGCTGGGTCACGTGTAAGCAAGACCTCAGGTCTGCTTCGCGTTACAAAGAATATAGAAAAATCAAAGCACATTATGTTTATTACGCTTCTTGAGTTATGGCATCTTTCATAGTCTTTCCAATAAAAACGTCACAATATTGCTCTTAGTCTTATACAGCCACAGATGATGTAGTTTCTATTTTTGCTGTAAATAGCTGTGTAGACTGTAAAATATGAAACTGTAGAGGAAATGTTCTTGAGATTCTGACAGTGAAAGATTTCTCATTTTGTTACTGTATGTCCAAAGTAAAGATGTGTGAAATTATAGTGGATATGAATACCAAGATATGGATTAAATTCATCTCTGAAGATGAAGTACAACATGAAACAGAAGTGCTGTCTCTCTGCTTTTAGTTGCTATGGAGTTCTGAGGAGTGGATCCAGTTTTTGTTGGAATCATTGTACACCTGAATAAAATTTCACACCAAGGAACTTTGATTGTTGCCCTGCTGTTTACTGGCTTTCCGCATTATTGCCTGTTGGTCTGATGAAACAACTTTATTGTCTACAATCATAGCATTGCCACTTAAAAGGCATAATTATGCTCATCTGCCTCACTGCTCCCTTGGTATCAACTTTGTTCCATGCAGATTAACCATTGGCTGTAAGCGGCACACTCTACACAATACAGGAATCCAGGGAGCCCTCTAGAAAGAAATGGCATGCACTGATGTCAACAGCAATGGACTCAAAAAACTCAATGTAGCTCCCAGGGCTCAAAGATCTCACAGTATCTAGAAGAGGCTTTCTTGTGCACAGTTAAAAGAAGAATGAGGAAGGAGAGGAGGAAAAGCAAACTAAAAGTTATGGAGGATATTTTTTTGTTTTTTACTCTATTTTGTAACATGTCTCACTTGTAAAATGAACAAGAGGGTAGCCACTAGAGACTGCTAGCAAGCAAACAAGTCTCCCACTTGGCTGAATCATACTTAAGAGAAAAATATTGGCCAGCACACGTCAAGAAAGTTGAAGACATTTCATGGTTGGTTCATATACAGTCAAAAGTTTGGACACACTTTCAAGTGCATCCAAAGCCTTAACTGTCATAACAATAGGTAGAAGGGTGATAGAAAACTGTAACTCGTGAGTTCTCCTAATTTCACAAAGTCCAAAACATTTTTAATAACCTTCATCAAAGACTATAAGCTGAATGTGTGATATAATTTATACAGTACTGAATGATTCTGCAATTTATTTGCTTTTATTTGACAGTCATGTTGACGGAGTTGGTATTTAGAACAAGTTTTGGCTTGTTTAAATTATGCAAAATAACTAATACATCCATAACTGTAGTTAGTGCATATGCATGAGCATTCACTAGCATGAAACTTTCCACTTTTAATCATAAGCTACCATATGTCTCCTTTCTGTAGATCCCCTGTGGCCTTACTCCTAACCAGGCAGTGGAGCTTTTTGGGCGTCCACCTGCGATAGTTCCAATTCCAGCAATGCAACTCGGCTGTTGCGCTGAAAACCTCTCCTCTTGGTTTCACAGTGGCCTGAAGCCAGTACTGAGAGTCATGCTCAGTGCAGAAAAGAGATGGTGGGGAAAAAAATGCATAGGACAGGCTCATGAATACTTATGCCTTCGTAATTAAACTCTTCCGGCTGCACTGTGCTCACTTTTTATTCCTACTGTTTCTGTTTTCTTTTTTGCCCCTTGTAGCCTCGCATAAAGACACACACATACATTCTTCCTCTGCCTAAAGAACAGAGCAGACTGGCAGGCAGAAGGATGGTAGATCGTACCGAAGCTATCAGGGATTCCTAGACAAACCTTGGACACCTTTACTGTGCAGCACCTGTGCCAGCAGCAATGCACATCTGCCTTGCATCTGCTCATTACAGGTGATTAGCGAGATGATATGGTGTATTCTCCACCATCTAAATGCTACCCTGCAGTAAAAGTACCTGGTGTCTCTCTACAATATGAACAGCACTTAGCTAAAACATACCATTTACAAATAAGGGCCGTTTTAAAGTAAAACTTGTGTGCCCCATCTGGCCTGTCAGGCTTCAGAAGAATAAAAAGCAGAGAGAAGAAGAAGAAAAGAAAGAGGAATAAAAATCATTTTGTAGTTGCTTCTTCTGTATACCTGACCTTAATATCCCAACTCCTGGGTGGACTAAGAAATAACCTGTCAGACATTACACCCACATCACAGCAAAGATGACCCAACAGGCAAACAAACACACACAAGGCTGACTCAATAATCAGCCCACATACCTATACAGAAAATGGCATACCAGAAAACAGTTCCTAGCCTCGGCAACAAAATGCGCTAAGCTCCAAAATGTTTACCTTTATGTGTAGAACGACAGTCTGGGCAAGACAGTGACATTTAAAATGTTTCTGTGCTCTGTTTCCTGTTTTTTTTGTTACTCTGTAGGGACGCCAGCACAGTGCATAGCATCCATCTTTTGGACTGTTTGGTTACGCGACAGGAACGAGAAAGTCAAAGTGAGAGGGGCAACCATTCAAATGTCAAATTAAATACAATTAAATTCAATCCGGAAAAATGTGGACAAAGGAGAAAAGAGTAAACTCTGTCCATTTTCCTAAAACAACCAATATGTAAACCCAGAGTTCAGCGCGCGATTGTGTATGCGTGTCTACGTATTTGTTTGTGTATACATGAGAGAGAGAGAATGAGAGAGAGAGAGTTATGGACAGAGCGAATAAATTCTATTAACATAACCATTTACAACAACAACAAAACAGAGCGCAGAGTTGAGATATAAACTCATAAGACTCCACATTGAGAGTCACAGACAACCAATGGTGGGTAATTTGCAATTAATATCAGTAATTGAAGCAATTAACTTTGTTTTGTTGTTGAAAGGAAACCATTTAAACACTCATGCGTGCAAGGACACACACACATATATACAAACACACTCTCAGACACAAATACATGTAGATTATGTCTCTCACACATATATGCAGACATGTACCCTCACTAGGATGCAGGATGATGAGGGTGCAACTACAGCTAACAGTGGGCCTTTTATTTATGCTTCCAGCACATGTCCAAAATATGATGCTAAAATGCTAAAATCAGCATCATACTGTACGTATGTGGATAGTCACAGACTAGGCTTCTTATCATTGAGATTAATCATTAACTGTGTTAAGAGGCATTCCAAAATCTCTCTTGTTTCCACAGTGTACCAGATGGTGGTCCTCTCAATCCTTTGTTAACACATTTTTCTTTTGTGTTATTTTTGTGTCTGCTTTACCTTAGTCTTCCAGCAGACGGATGAGGCCTTGGACACAAAGCAGGCTAAAAGCATCCTCAATTTTCCACAATGGCTGCTCAGATAACTAGCTTGCAGTCTTTCATGCGGTGATGCAAATCTCTGCCCAGATCTTCAGGGTTAATTTTTCAGCACAGCCGCTGAGATGAGAAGGCCTTCTATCAAAACAATGCCACACCAGACAGTTTGAATGAATTCTGACACAAGGCTGAGACAAATTGTTCTTTAAAAGCCTTAAGTTATGCATATATGCCAGCAGTGACAGCACCATTTTTATCCTGCTGTTTTCATGTTGCCTTTTCAAAAAAGCGGTGCACTGAAAAGAGAGAAAAGTATAGAAATTGTGTATGTAAGTATAAAAATATGGTTATACACTCACTAAACCATTTTGGCCTGTGACCCCATTTTTTGTCAAGATAGTTGTTATGTTAAAAAAAAAAAAAAGCTATAAAAATAAGCTACATGATAACAAACAACAACACTACCTGATATTATAATTACCGTGATAGCAGCATCATCTACTGATGCCAAAACCTTGCTTTTGTCTCACAGTGAGGGAGACACCTGCTGACAGCTGTTTTACGCTGATTTATGGTCTACCTCTGTATAAAGTAGTTCAAACTTTCCTGCATTTCTACACCACCTAACCTCTTGGAAGTCAAGAAACAGCCACCCGTACTTGTCCAGATTAGTTAGATTGAGGGTGCTATGAAAACTAAGAATGCATCAAGAACAGTATATAATTGGGTGGATCAGGACAGGAAATGATTATTAGAAGAATGGCTAATAAAAACTTTATGTAGTCTAAAATGGTAGTAGGTTGCAGGCTACTAAGCCATCTTAAAGGATAAACAAGGACAAACAATTTATATAAATGAAATAGCCTTGCAACACATTACAAAATTATTTGGGTAATTAAACCTGGTTAAACAACATTAAACCTGAGGGCTGCTATTCTCAATACTCACAAGGCCATCTTCAAGTCTAACAATTGCAACAAAACACAAACAATTTGGATGAATGAAATGGCCTCACAACAACTATCTAATTTCAATCCCACCTATTAATTTTACACACAATTTCTAGTGGTAGCTATTCTCAATAGCACTACTAGCTGATGTAGTTGTGATGTTATACCGGAATGAATAATCATAACTTCAAAAGCAGATCATTTTAACCTACATTATCTCAAATCAAGGACTATTTTAATGCACAACTCAGAAGGTGACTTTTGCTCCTCAAGACTTAAAAGGGCCGTTTTAGTCGAGGACCAGACCTTACTGAGAAACCTCCCCCCCTTGCACCTCTCATTTACCCTGTATGAGAAAATGAGAGAATAATCATAATAATGAAAGCACAGCGCAGAGCGGCAGGATGAAAGGAGAGATCATTACACGGAGCACTGCATCCTCGTATTTAAAAATTATTCCATCCAAAGTCTGACTAAAACTCAAACTAAAGCAAAGTAGTCTGCAGAAGTCTAAATAAGTCACTTTCCACCAATGGGGTAGGGTTAGAGTTAGGGTTGTTTTTGTCAGTAAAAAGACAAAAAGTGGGGTAGCAAAACCATAACTTTGGACCCCCTATTGAATAATTGAGATGCATTTGCTCCACTTGCTCCATTGCTCAGGTGCCTATGGGCATCATGACATCATTGATGCACGCACCATTGTGCCGGGGACACTGTGTCAAGCATAAACCTAGCTTAAGCCCATGGATGTATAAAGAGAAAAATAAAGATATAAAGAGAGCTTAAGCCAGCTAGCATACATCCAGGAGCATGCTACAGCTAAATGGTGCGCTGCCAAAATGTTCTGGGTGGAACTTGCGCTCTAGAAATATTGTTCCGCATGTAAAAGTAAGTGGATTATTAAACTATTTTGACAGTAATTGTTCGGGTCATGGAGCATAACGAAGCAAGGAAAGTCACGTAACAGTTCGAGACGAATACATTTATCTTTACACCGCTAATCCCTAAATGTGAGCAGCTACATTACAGACAGGAGGGCAATTTTGCTTATGAGTCTCATTATGTTGATCATGTTTAAAGGCAAAACCATGATGTTGTTACACAGATAATGCAGCAGAATGCATGTTAAAATTAGGCTTTTCAGACACATTTTTAGGTAGCTTACCTACATAGCATACGTATGCTGTTTGAATACCTTCAATCACATTTCTATTATATTCTATAACAGTATTTTGACCATTTCTTGAGCTATCCAAATCCTGAACAGACTGCTGAGAGACATCTTCTCTCTGAAGTTTTGGAAGTTAAAGAAGGTAAGAGGACAGCATCTAATCTGCTGATCAATAAGAGGATTTAACTTCATACAAAAGACTGCTCATCTGCATTCGCCGCAGCAGCCAGGGAAGAATCCTGCAGAGCTTCCGGAATACTATCTCTCTTTCCCTGTGTTCTTTTCCGGCCCTGCCTTTTCACCATGTTCACCTTTCGTCTGTTAATCCCTGTCTTTCATGCCAACAGGAATGGGCGGATTAGAGCTGGGAAAGTATTCACACAGCACACAAACCTCTCGCACTCTGCCTATACGTACATACCCACTCTAACCCACACCTTCTTTCACAATTGTGCGCGTGTGTGTATGTGTGTGTGTGTGTGTGTGTGTGTGTGTGTGTGTGTGTGTGTGTGTATGCGTGCAGTGTATGTAGCCACTATGGGACTTCCATGTAGGTGTGGGATGTGTGTGGGTGGTACAGTGCTTTACAACACAGTATAATTTACTGTGAACAGTCCATCAGTGCTTCCTCTAATCCTGTTTAAATTAGCCAGTCTTCTGGAGAGACGCTCAACACACTCTCTCTCTCACACACACACACACACACACACTGTATACACAGACATATTCTTTGTCTTTTTCTCCCTCCTTCCTCTTTCACACATACACACACTCCACCACAGCTGAGTCTTTTTAGTAACTTTGGAGAAGGATAAACACACCTGTTTAGAGCAGACCTGTCTGTCTTAGGCATAGTCTAAATGGAGTTAGCTTTTAATCCCTTTCACTCTCCCCTGTCATTCTTGGGCTTCTTTCGTCTGTGGGCATAACTAAGTCAGACCAGCCACAAACACACACACACACACACACACACATATATATACACTACAAGCTGCAGTCTAACTCTTGCTGAGCCTTTGTGGGACTGAAACAGCAAAGCAAGCAGAAGATGATGGGCAAAGACTGGCAGCATCTAATAAAATGGTATTAGACGATCCAATCTGTCCAACCCATTTAGGGCTGATGCGTCTGCATTCCTTCTTATTGCAGATTGTTTGAGATATGATTTGTTTTCAGACCTCTTGCAGAAGCAAACTGTACAAGAGGAGGGTGACCCTCTCTCTCAGGTCGATTTCACACGCCTGATCAAACACAGATGTGCACAAATTCAGATTTGTTCCAGGGTTGGAGTAGGTGCTATTTCTATCAGCCATTAGCGGTAATAAACTCTAAAATGGCCATCTAACATTTTGAGAACTCAGTGCTTTCAGTAGGCTGGTGAATGATGGGTGCTCTTAAAGCACTTAAATCTGCAGAAAAAGACCCTGACACAAACAAACACACGCGCACATTCCCATACATACACACACAGGCCATTCTGTCTTCAATGTGTTGGACACACAGTAATAAAAAAATAGATAAACAAAACTCTCCACTTTGCAGGATGGAAATATATCATAAGAACGAGACATTTAGATGCAAAGAGCAATATCGTCAACGTCACATAACAAACAAACAAACAAACAAAAAAAAACACTAGCACATCTACAGAAAGGGCAACCACTGCAGGACTATGCCATCATGCCATGGTGAACATGAAAGTATGCACGTTTCTATTCCAACCAAAGACAACACTTGGTTATTTCTGCTAATTACACAGCTCATTGAAATCATCTGGTGCAGTCTTAGATGATTGCCTATCCATGATCTATAACGTGTGCGTGCGCTTCAGAACCTCAATGACTGAATAGACGGACAGCTAATACTGCACAGCCCCAAATGATGGTTTTGGATTATGTGTCAAGCCAACGCAAGACGGAGCAACATTTAATTAACATTTCTAATTGTGCCTTGAAGGCTGCCTCGATTTAGTGGCGGCTTCATCCGCGGCTGATTATGTTGCAATGATGAGGTTAATGGTGCTGGATATTTGACTGCTTGGCAAACAGTGAGTGTGAGGATGCTGTACAGTCTGTGTTGCCCCTGGCAACCCCATATTCAGATCTGAATGAATAGGGGCTGTGTATTACAACTTGTGTATGTGACCTTGTCAAAGCCACAGGCTTTATGTGGTGAATCCATGCTTGACTTCATCAGTTCATTCAATATTTGCATCTTATTTGTTTCATTTGAGACATGAGTTCACTTTTAAAGCTGCTGTCCACAAGCTTACCAGCACTTTGGAGCACAAGTAGATTCTGGAGTCATGCTGTCTGTGTTTAAATACGCTGCTTGTACCAGACTGTCATGGCAGATTAAGTCATATTGTAAGTAAGAAAGCCTCAGTCCAATCAGTGGCTCTGTGTTAGTCTGGACTGTCAGTTACATAAAAACTGACACAAAGGTGTTGAGCCACTCATTTGGAGAAAATTCAGATGAAGCCTTCAGCATAGAAAGTCATGGGTTGTACGCCAGGCAAAAGCAAGCACACACACACACACACACACACACACACTTGGAAAGGCACATTTCAGCCCACCACACTTAGGCCATATTATTCTGTCTCACTGAGCTCACTTGACTCTCTGCCAGCGGAACTGTAAAAGTCATCCTCCTCCCTTCCTTGCTTCTGTCTACACTCCTGTCCTGACTTTCCCTTCCTTGCTCAATCCCTCTCTCCTTCCATCTTTAATTCCAACTCCTGCTTCTGTTTCAAAAAGCACTGTAATCCTGATACGAATGAGGGACATTAATGTGGCCTTGCTTTATTGTTAACAAATAATCTATAACATAGCAAAGCATTTATTAGGACATAGAGCAAAAACAGCAGTTTACAGTGGCCATCTAGTGGAAGAGATGGAATTGGCAGAGCAAAGATAACAGCTGTAAGATAACAAAGACAAACCTGCTAACACAGAAAGAGTCAGTGAGGCACCCAGAGATCTGAAAGCCATTAACTCTGGTGCTGGCTGGGAGGAATGGGGTCTGTGATGGCCTATTTCTGTAGGCTCTATATCTCATCAGGGGCTCTCACCCCAGACTCCATGTTGTGTGATTTATTTGGCCTCAAAGTCCTTTTTAAAAAAAAAAAAAAAAAAAAAATCAAGCGTGTGCAGGCGCGTGTGCATGTGTAAGCCCAGTTGTGCAAGCTGGCTTCATGTATGTGTTCCATCACCCAATGGCCTTGAGCTCAGTTGTCATGGAGATGGGACACAGGTGCTCCAATGGCTCCCTAGACGCTTGTGATGTCATGGTGGAACAGGAACAGGAAACAGTCCCGCTGCAAATTCCCCCTGCGTACAGAACTACTTAATCTTGGCTTCAACATTGTTATGAGTCAAAACTTTACTTTAGCAAATTTCTGGGTCACCAATCTAAGCCACACTATTGAGTCTGTTTCTCAATAGTCCATTCACTGCGCCTTACAGGCCAGCTGGCTGAGTACAGCATCCAGACTGAGCCAGAGAATCCAAAATGAGACCTTGAGCGATAACTTTCTGGCAGGTATTTTCTTGACAAGACAATGCTGGCAGATAAAAGCTGATGACGGTGCCCAGTGATGCGCACTAAAGGGCCAATCTTCACCAATGCATGCTAAATGTCAAAAACGAGAAAAGGTCTTCAATAAGTGTCTGTACTGTGAGTATATTGAAATATGCTATTCAATAATACATTCAATAGAAGTGTCTCCTGTGCAATTACATCATGTATTTATTCAAACATAAAATCTTTATGTTAAAAAATTTCAGATTTCTATATAATTCCCTCTCTATGAACCGTTTGATGACCTCTTCCATAATCTTTCTCATACACACACTAACAAAACTGAGAAGTAGGCACTTGGCAGAACAGGAAACATGGGGATAATGCCCGCCTGTCCTCGGGTCTCAACTCTGAGACAGGAAATGAGCTGCTGTGTCCACCAATAACTTTAGATAATGGAGAGATTTATTAGAATGAGGCTGCTGCTGCTGTGCCAACCCTAATTAATTTTCCTGTGTGTGCGTGTGTGTGTGTGGATGTGGGTGTGTGTGTGTGTGTGTGAGTGTGTGTGTGAGAGAGAGAATATGAATGAGTGAGAAAGAGAGAAACTGGAGTTGGCTGTGAATATATGTGAATGAAATTCTGTGTGCATCCAAACATAAATTTTTCCATGTGGGTTTATGCATGACATTTGTTTTGGTTAAAGCAGCAGGTTTCACCCTGACTTGTACTCCCCTTTGTTGAGAGACAATGTAAAACATGTGGGCTTGGCAAACCAGAGACCTATAGATCAGACTGCCAGGCCCAGCCAGATGGCTCTGGCCAAGCAGCCCTCCTCTCTGTCAACCTCACCACTAATTAGGATGTTTACATTGGGCCGTATGTGTCTGTGCGCAAGTATAAGAGCCTCCTAAATGAGTGGAGAGATTAGTGAGGTGCCACTTTATACTGCAGTGCTGCAATTTTTGCTGAATGTATTAAGTGTGACATTATAGTTGGACCAACAGATTAATACATTTTTTTAATGTTTTAGGCAAAGTGTGCAGAGTGTAAGTCTCTTAACTTGTAAGTCGACTTAAAAGAGTTATTTTAACTCTCTGCTATGACAAGATAAATCAAGCTGTTTCGGAGTTATGATACATTCAAACATATTTTGGTCCAAGTTTCATCCTGCACTGTGATTCACAACTCCCCCCGCTTGAACATAATGAACATGTTGATGCAGCTTTAGAAAAATCCAACCCCAACTGTGTCTAGCTGAAGAAAATTATTTATACACCAGGAAGGGAAAGGTTTATCAAGATGTGCTGAAGAACTCCCTCGCACACCCTCCCCTGTTCCACATCTACCACCTACCTTTATAATAGCTATTCAATGAGAATGACATTGCCTCATCTCCTCTCTGCTAAATCACTGCCCTCAATTTCTCCATGGGTGACCAGTTCTTCTCCCCTATCAATCTTAACGTCTGCCACCAATTATTTCTTACCCCTCCACTTTATATCAAAATGTTCTGTACCACTCTTGGTTTCTCAATTACTTAAACCCCACCTTTCCTTTTCCCTACACCACATCTCACTATTTCTCCTGCTCACTGTCTACTGTGTTGCTGTATGTGTCAGGAACCACAGCAATGTGATGGCTAACAGCAGGAAAACATGTTGAAGGTTTACTAAATGTTTAACATGCAGTCAGAACTAGTCCAGACTGGCGCCCAGCTACCAATCTTGTTTTATTTGCAATAATATCTGTCAGCGGATGGAGTTGATATCTGTGTCTGTGTGTGTGAATTTATATATGTCAAAGATGAGCGGCCATAACTTGTGAGCAGAGATACTTTAACCCACTCGTCATAGATCTTTTATTATGTGTTTGAGTGTGTATGTGTGTCTCTGTGAGTGATTGTTTTTTGATACTGTGCTACCCCTCACAATACATCTTCTGTAATGGCTGGGTGACTGGGCAGGCCCCCTTCTAGATGGTGGGGTGGCATAAATCAGAGTTGATTTGGCTTCCTGCCACAGATGTGTCAGCTCAGGCCTGTCCAGAGAGGATCCAACAAATAGCATTCCATGTCACTCACATCACACTCCATAGATCTTCCAGATGGCTACAGTGTCCCCCTGCCTTTTTAAGACAGACTCTCCCAGACTTCTGATAGTGCCCTCAGCATGTCCCTCCTATGGATTTGCTGCAATACAATGTCATCTCTCTTCCTTTGGCCTCTCAAATAGGCCTGTCAGAGTATTTCCACTGGATCAAACCCCCAGATGGCTACAGTCAGCGGGAGTGAGAGGGAAAGCCTCTAGTATAAAGACTGGAATAAAATCAGATGACGTAGAATATACTGGATTCAAATTGTGCTGCAAGAACATAGGGACAGGTCTGCGTTCATTCGTGTGCAGCTCAAATAAATATAGCAGGAAATGGGGAGGAAAACATGAGGAACAGAGAAATAAAGAGACACAGAGAGAATCCCTTTTTCCCCCCGAGCCATACCTGCTGTTCACATGTCTGAGTTGTTTTAGAGAGGGCAGAAGAGTGCTGGTCCCATTTCTGTGTCTGTGCATGTGTGCTTGCTGGCATGTGTGATTGCTGAGTGTAATTCCTCCAGTGACCACAACAGAGGAGCAACTGTACAAAGAGTGAAATGACAAGGCAGTGCATGTTGCTGCTGCTGTTCCCTTCCTGCCTCTGCAGTAGGACAAGGAGATTGATGCTACAGCAGTGTAGCACTATCTCACTAGCATGTCAGATCACTGGCTGCACTTTGTGTCTCAGGGGAGAGCAAAAGAACGAAGTTCTCTCTTTTTCTACAGTACCACCTCATCTACCTTGTTCGCTCTCTCTTCATCTCTCTGTCTCTCTCTTCCTCTGACCACAGACTTTTCTCCCTCCACAAGTTAACAAGTTTTACAAAGGGACACCTGTCATCCTCAACGTTTGACTGCCTGCAGACACAGACAGTTTCCTCCAGTGTCCAATTTCTGCTTTTGGAGAACAGAACACAGGTTGGCCGCACGGCTGAAGTCAACAGGATACCGTGCAGCTTGGTAAAACATGAGAGACTGCGAGGGCGCTTTGTATCGAACCACAAGGTAAACACTGGAGACAAACGGCTTGATTCCACTGGTTGCGTCTGCATCGCGTTCCGGCTGTGACGCTGCCACAGGAACTGATTGCGGCCACTCTAGTCAATGCTTGCGATCCCACCAGTCGCCCCACAGTGCGTTTCAGAAGTGTCCCAGGAGTGTCTCTCTGCCCTGCTCTGCTAAACATACATACCTCGTCTATTTTTGACAGAGGCCACATCAAGCTGCGCAGAACAGATAGAGCCAGACAGGAAGTCAGACACAGGAACGACATAAAGCATCCGGTCAATTTTCAAAATAAAACACCCTGTGCAGACTCCCAATCGTATATCACATCACTACATCAACATTATGTTGTAACAGGTGGCACCAGGCCAGAGGTCAACCGGTCAGAGGATATTTGTCACCAGAGATGACGAGAGGTTCATATTGGAAGTAGAAAATCACAAGATTTTATTTGACACCACTGCTGCCATGACTGTCCTGGTTCCTGGCTTCCTCTTCAGGTAGAGGGCTGGCTCTCATCTCTCTGGCGCTGCTGGAGCAAAACGCTCTGCTTCTGAAATGCTCCCGGTGGGGTATGACGCCGTGCAGAGGATGGAACAAAATCGCGACGCAGCTGTGCCCGGTGGAATCAAGCCATAAGTCACTGTAGAAAATTATCAGCATCATTGATATCGCTACTGCAACAGTCATTTGATTTAGAGATCCCGTTTTCAAAAAGCAAGGAATCTGCACTTTGTTGTCAGAGGATCTTTGAACATCAAAAGAATCAAAAGCTGTGATATGAGAAACGCAAATGAACCAACATGCACACACACACACACACACACGCCAGCACTGGGGACAGTGCAGAACATCTGTGATCAGCATTAGTCAGATGGATCTGCTTGAATTAGCATGAAAATCCAACTAGCACACAGCGATGAAGGCGAGTTTCTTTTGGCGCATAGGAAAAGAGAAGACCAACCAACAGCAAGGGAGAGAGAGAGAGAGAAAGAAAAGGGCAACTGAGATTGGGATGTAACCAAATAGTTTGATATTTTCACTCCCAATGCTGCACTGGCTCATTTTTGTAATGTTCTTACAAGGGCAAGGCAGCATGCCTAAGAATGTGAATATACTTTAAGCAACAACGTGAGTGAGAGGGATATTAGAGAGATAGGAAGGAGAAGAGATGGAGCTCAGAATAAATGGGGAGGGGAGAAAAATGAGAGAGGCAGACAGGGGAACTCATTAACTTCTCTTTAATAAAGCCCAAGTCACATGGGGACCCTTTCATTCCTTCATCTATCCAGTCACACACTCACACACACACACACACACACACACACACACACAATACAGTATAGTCTCATGCCACACTGATAACCTCTAGCAGTCCAAGACTACCACACAGATAGTGATCAGACTGTAAACTCCAAAATAATTTCACTGGTGTTAAAATACGTTACCTATAGAACTTCATTAGTAATGTGATGCCTCTTTGCCAATTACTGCCATTCATTCAGTGCTGACAATAACCTCACCACCATTCTGTGAATAAATTACTAGAGTGCTGACAGAGAAGATGCCGGATGTAAATATTTTGTAGGCTCAATGCAATTCAATACCATAAAGAAACTCAATTTCTTAAAGCAATTGCACACACGCTTCGAGAAAATCAGCAAATATGAAGTAGAGGCAAAATATTTTTCATCCCGTTTCTATTTGCAAGCCATCTTCAAAGACCAAAAAGGCGAAAGCATTTCTATGATAAACATTGAAACTGGCGCTGGGCCCAGTTCTAGATTCCCTTTTGTCGTTATCGTTTGTGGGATAAGTTCGCTCTGACTTGGAGGCATAGGAGCGGGACTAGGATGGTTGGATACTATAGGGAAGGAAAGCAGGCATTGTAGCATTAAAGCTTCTTCTACATCGGAACATCCATGCTTTCCCCAGGGGCCAGACAGCAAGGCTAATTTAAGAAGCGTGGGCCCTGTCAGCTGTCATTAGCATGCGCACTCACACACACACAAACACACCAAGTGGGCACATTTATCCAAAAACACACACAACGCGCACATGCACATGTATTTGCACGCTTGCTACACAAAGCTAATTCCAGAAATGTGAGCAACTGTCAGAAGTCATCATCTGCGAGTACAAAGCCGACCAACATGTTACACAACCTGGCGTTCTAATGGGTGGAGGGAGGGAGAGATAAAGAGACAGACACAGAGAGGGAGGAAGAATTATTGATTAAGGCTGACTAAGAGCACAACAAAAGAAAACAGAAAATACACTGCAAGTGTCTACTTAACATGAACCCCATCAGTCAGTGTTTGAAGCAGATTCTGTATGACCCATTTGCCACATGAAGATGTGTTAATCACATGAGTGAGTGTTTGGGTCCCTCCAGGACATAGCAGAAAGAAAGGCAAGAAAGCTCCTACACACTATGCCATAACAGTGATCTTGAAGGTTCATTGCATGTTATACAATGCATCTCGAAATCTGTGTCAGATTGTACAGTACCATTTTTTAAGTGCTGTTTGAGCACAATAGTGAGAACATAAGGGGAGAGATGGGGAAAGACATGCAACAAATGTTCCTGGGTGGACCGAATTGGGGACTATGGAGTTCATGATCAGTGCCTTAAACCCTAAGGCATGTTAGACTGTGTAATGAATGCTTGATGAATTGTAAGGCTATGATGTGAATGGGAAGTAAATGCGTTATTTCATGTTATTGGGTAGCAGCAGTTACATTTGGAGGATTTAGTCTTGCATTTCTGTCACTGTCAGAATTTTGACACAGTTTCTCTTTGATTACCAAAGCTCTAGAGCAGCCATTGATGGGGCATGTGTCACATAGCACCACTCTAGGACCATATTTCACTGTGTTTCTCTCACAATAGTCAAACAGCGTAAAGGGGCATTTAGCAAGGGACATTTCCTGAATGCAAATAATGGCAAAGGTGTGTCTGTATAAGCAAGGTCAGTCAAAAGAAACAGTTGTTGCCAAACACCCCCCCCTCCCCCATTATATGTAGCTATTATAGTAAAATAAAAAGTATGAACACTGCTATATATATTAACTGTCCTTTTATTCCAAAAGTCATATAAGGAAGCAAGGGAAGTACATCTAATAAAGCTCTGGAGGGCAGGAGTGGATGAACCTAGTTAAAGAGTAACCACCCATACAGGATGCTCTAAGAAGCAAAGCGAACGCCCCCACAAGGAGGAAAGGATCATTTCATTGGCTAACACTACGCCTGACATTCTATTGGTTGGGGAATTTTGATAGGGTTGTTGCACAAACAATCTGAGAGCAGAACAGAAATCTGAGAGCAAACGTTTCACGAGCACACAGGAGCACAGAGTGCGAGGAGAACGGGCTGAAGCTGGAGAAGGAAATCTGTCCAAGCAACAATATATCTGAGTGCAAGCATACAGTCTGAGCAGGAACAGAGCAAATCTGAGTGCAAGGCCAGCGTTTTGAGGGAAAGAATTACAAAATCTGTGTGTGAAATCAATAAATCATTCTCTCAAATTCAAAGACCTCTTGAAGACGCTCTTGAATAAAAATTGGAAAAAAAGCCCCATAATCCAGGTGTTCTGTGATCAAGGTGGGCTTTCAAAGCAGGGACATGCAATTTCTGGTCTCCAGAGGCTACTGAGGCCTATCCCATCAGAGACACAGATTCCCCATAAACCTCAATGGGCTGCCGACCATTTTGTGTCACATCAATCCTTCACTACAGAGATCAAAAGGACTTTTAAACTGTGATCAAATCATTCTAACAAACATGATGCAATGGCTGCCATCTAAGGAATCCATACACCAGCAGTGGTGAGATACTGTTTCTTGTGTGTGGGAATTCGTTTTCCCAAGAGACTGTATGACATTCTTCAAGCAGATTTCCATCTCATCGTCACTGCGTGCACGATCGCTCATTCACTCATATGATACAACTTGGGGGTTTGGCACTGAAATACATTAGCATTTTAGAATACATTAGCATACCCAAAGGGAACTGCTGTAACATTGATTACAAGTAACCGCATGCATTTAGATGCTGCTCTGCCTCTGATCACACACAATATGCCATCGCTACACCCTGCCCTACCCCCTTGCACACACACACACACACACACACAGACATACACACACACACACACACACACACCTTTTGTCAGGGAAGCAGTCCCACCCCATGCTGTGAAGCAGGTGCCGTGATATGATTCTCCCTACCTCCATGCATGCTGACACACATGCATGCACACAGACACACACAAACACACTCACACACACACACACAAGTACATGCACACACATACACATGCATGTCTTCAAAGGCAGAGCTGTGAAGCAGAGGTGACAGGTCTCTGGTTCCATGCCATCCTCAGCAAATGTACCGCTAATTGCCATTCCCCCACTGATAGAGAGCAGCGTGGATTCAACATGGGGTCCATATGGACCCCAAGATGGAGTCATCTCCTGCCCACTAGAGGATCATGGGTAGAAAGAACAATTGAGTGGTGCTTACTTGAAGCTATAATAAATAATACACCAGAACAAAATTCACAAGGAAAATATCTGTCGTTCTCTCCTTTGTGTGTTCAGTTTCAGCTCGTGAACTTGTATTTGGCAGCTGTGCGCATGCAGAAGCTGGTGTTGTTAGTATGACAGCTGATTAGAGAGATGAGAGATTTGAGTCTGACACCTCTAATGATCTCTTCATCTGATTGACGGGGTAGGCAAGGCTCCAATTCACACATCTACCACATGACAGAATGTGGCGCACAGACAGCAAAGAGGGTCAGCATGTCAGACACACACACACATACAGTGGCACACAGACACACAAATACACCACACATTCTGTTTCACTGAATGTTAGAAAAAGACTATTTGGTTCCATAAATCCCTCCTGTGACTTCCAGAATATTCCGCTATTATGTTGGCCCTAGCAGGGCTATTTCCTCCCCCAGTTAGCCTGTCATCAGGGGTATTGTACTGTATTGTCTGGGAGCGAGCCTAAATGGGGCCCTTTCAAGGGTATTTTCAGGTACTTTCATGGAAGAATGGAGAGGATATTCATATCACATTTCAGTTTTTCTATCGCTGAGCAAACACAGTTTTGGACAACACACAGACGCCTGCACGGACACACACGCACGCAAACACACACCGGCACTTCCTACGCTGACCCAAACGAGCGAGTCAAGCGCATTCCTGCTCCCAGTGATTTCCTCCATCTTCTCCCGACAGACAGGATCCCATTACAAGACGCCTAGCTGTTATCTCTCACAGAGGTAGCAGCAAAAATAGTAATAGACATTCCAAAAGGGAACGTCCTGAACATTTCCATCTACAATGCTGGAACAAAATTATGGCAATTGGAAGCTGTTTTCAAAATTGTTCTTTCAAAAACCTATTTGATTAACCTGCTCTTCTAAACAAGGGCACAGCGATCAGCACAGATTTCTTAACGGAACTGGCACACTGCAGCAAGCGCCTTTAATTGGACTCTCACTGATCCATCTCGTGATTATTGGCAATTATCTGTCAATTAGCAATGTGCTGATGTCACCACAATGTGAAAGGCAAAGCAATCAGGAGCTGTTAGAGCAGAAATGGTCGTCCATACTAATGACCCGATCTACTGTCCAGCAAAGGACCCTCTGTTCGCGTGTGAGAGAGAGTGTGTGTGTGTGTTTGGACCAGTAACTAATCCGCAGTGTGACTGTAGTGATCACAGCAGAGCAGGCCTGTCAACATTGTCTCACGTCTACACAGCTTGGTAGTTTCAGGGCCTCCTAAATAAAATACATATGCCACTCAAAACGACTTTGAATGAGGCACACTTAACCTGTCCTTCAACATTCCCCTTACCACCCTTCACCCCAGTGAGGTGTCCCATTTATTTGAGTCAAACTGAATCTGAAAAGATTGTTTCCCCATGTTCAATAAAATTTAGATAAATGTTCTAATAAAATGATCCATGCTCAAGTTGGTGGTGGACTCAGATCCAAAAGAAAATTATGACAAGAAGGGGCAAAAAAAGTTAAGATAATATTTGAAATGTATCTTAAAAGCAATCATGGACTTATTATTATATATATAAATTCTATTCTATTCTATTATTTAGACTATAAATATATTTGAAGTGATATACATTGAGTTTATTCTGTAGTGATGCTGGCTAACTTTGGGACATTTAGCCCAAATGGGACAAATTCTTTGTTTTCCCTGTTAAATGTTTACAAAAACACAAAGAGACACATAAGAGATGACAAATCATCCTTGTATCCACATAACGCAACCAATCCATCAGACACACATTCGCCTTTGAAATAAACAGAGGACGCTTATGACATCTGTCATTCCCTCCCCATGCAGTGATCCATGATATGATCGCAACGCTCATACGTCCCGGACGATTCATAATCAATCTTCAGAGCCAAAGCAACAGACAGACAGAGAGTCAGAGAGAGAGAGAGAGCAGCTTCTCCTTTGCTTTTTGTCTTTCCTGCATTTTAGAAGCACTACGACCATCCATCATGCATTTTTCTTTCAGAAGCAGCCGCATGATGTTTATCAAAGGAAGTAGATTTTCAAAGCATTACCTGAGCCTTAAATTGATTGAGAACATGTGCAGAAATGCACGTCACTCTCCACAGTCCCTCCACATTTTCAACTGTCAATAATAGCAGAAAGAAGGTGTCCTTTTTCAAGCAATCACTGACAGGTGTGTGAAAGCCCTTTTAGAGTAAGCTGAGTGATGTTTTTTTTTTTTTTTTTTTTTTTTAATACATGCTTGAATCTGCTCACACATACATGCACGGACACACTCATGGACTCACACAGCGACCTTGTCAGGAGTTATAACCATCACATGAAGAGAGCATTAAACCCCTGTGCCTCTCAGTTCTACCGTGGGTTAGGTAAGTCCAAGTATCAAGTAGCTTTCATAAATGTGAACATGGATGGTGCATTGCAGGATTGTTTTGAGATGTGAAAGAACATTTTTTGGACATTTTTTTTTTTAAAAAACCTGCAAAATAGCATGAACATGGCAGGAACAAGGTGGGCTGTTAAGATTTTAATGGAGTCCCTTTATTCACTTACAAAGCGGGGAGTCATCACTTGTTACACATTACTACATCACTCTATACACAGTAAAAGAACACATAATAATGCATTGGCACACAAATATGTATGTCTATAAACATGCACAAATGCACATGCAGACATACACATTTCTCATGATTTCATTAGATTATGAAAAGAAAAGAAAGTCAAAAATTCAGAACAAATATGAGCATGCAAATCAAAGTGGCTCTCAAAAGTATACAAATACAGAGACATCATTCCTTCATCACCCTGTTTAGTGCTGTCTGAGGAAGGTAAGACTAAAGACTTGGCATGGTGAACAAAGGACTTTGAGACTGTCACACTAAAGCAAATCCCTGCATGACTCTGCTTGGCCAGCTGCTTTTGTTAGAATAGCTGTTTTGTGATTGGTATTGCACAGTCAGTATTGACATTAACACAGGTTGGAACATGATATATCCACCTGAACTGGTTGGGAGGAACTGAATAATGTGCTTTATTCCAACCTAAGCATCTTAATACTGAAATGATGCCCTTTTGCAGGGAAGAGGTACTATACTCTCTGGCATAAAAGTGATAAGACACAGAAAGATATCTAAGACCTCCCTGATAGAGATCAGTCTTGTTTTGTGCGTGTCTACAGAAATATCCACAGTATTAGGGGAATTTAAACAAAGTCATGTTTTTAAATATATATCTGAGTATATTATTATATGATATCCATGGAATTATGAGTATTAGATATTGTGTAAAAAATACACGCAAAACTCTAAGGTAAAGGAGGGAGGGAAGCCAGAGCCAGGAAGTAGTCTACAGCTCCCGACAGGCTCCTATTGTCATCTGATACACAAGAAAAAAAAAAAGTATAATAATAAAATGCAGCTTGAGCCTTAACGAGAGGCAGCACCGACCTAAAATCCTACAGACAATGAATTGCTGAACAGAAACGGACGATTAAGTGGGCATTAAATTATACACATAAGCCACGCCTTACTAAGGCGGTGTAATGTTTTGATTAAATCATTAATTGACCATGTGTGATGGATGACGTTTGTGTAGGACATCATGATGTGAGACAGTGTAAGCGTGACGGATCAAACACATTCAACAGTATTTTCATGATAGATTTCATTGGTATATTAAGTAAATCTCAAACCTGTAATTCCTGCAAATCTATGATGTACAAATCACAGCATGATGATAATTATACTGCAAAGACTTACTCACAGCTAAACTTAAAGAATGGAAAACAAGTCCGACTAAGACTGTGGAGGGTGAGATATTCTTAGAAGAAAACAGAATTAGACACACTCACAGTAATAATTTAGGATAAAAAATTGATTTACACTATAAAATACACTCACATACATACGTACATACATTCCACGCTTCCTGTCTAGTTAGTCTATTACAAACCATTTATCATTTACTGAGCCTGCAGTAGAAATCCAAGGCTGTTCTAGTGTGCATTTAGATTGAAAATTTATGATAAAAGAGTACAGCATTTGATATTATACATTAATAATCTCACATCACTTATATGTCAAGGATGGATCTTTTGATATAAATTGAATTTCCACTAAACCTGATGTGACACAGTTGTAAAACACAGCCAGGAAAACCGCTGTACAATTACATTCAGCCCGGCTTAGCGGGAACGTTTGTCATCTTGACATATCATCGGCTGAGTGCAGCACGGCCACACTGGCAAATTCGTGCATCTGAACGAGCACATCTGTTCGCTCACGTCCACATTCCGCTTTACTTTATTTAAAACTACCTGACTGCGACGCATGCCATATGTGTGTACAGTATATCCAAGCAGTTCATTTCCTCAGCTCTCAGAAATGGGCTGACTCCACCCAGACATCAGTGTCAATCTGATGAGTGGATGTCTAACAGTGTGTGAAGCTCACATCAAAGGCATGCCGCTTTAAATGCCCAGCCTTGGGAGAAAGCAGGGAGGGGAAAGACTTCATAAGAATAAGGGATGAGGAGGGAGGGAACAATCGGAGAGGGGCATGAATTTTATACTGTTCAGTGCGCCCCATTACAGAGCAGGTTTGGGTTAGGTGTGTATGTCTGGGACCGCTGTGCTAACCAGTCGAATCAAGACATCCTTCATAGATTTAACAGCAACCCTCGCAAACAAGCTCACACCAACCGCAAATACACAAACTACCCTCGCTCACAGTGCCAAACTATTCTCTCCACATCATTCATTACAGCAGAGATTTTTATAAAAAGGCAAATCACACTCCCCACAGACATCCAAAGAGATGTACTCTCAGAAAGATACACGCAGGCACACACACTCGAAAGGGCTGGATGTGCTTAAGGGTTAGCAGCCAGAACCACCAGCCTCCTCATTAGCACAAATAAGATCGTAGGCAGATACAGGCCTATCCTTCTCTCCCCCTCTGTCTCTTTGTCCCTCTTCGCCTCTGTTCTCTTGCACAAATGAGTCCTAATCCTTGTCCTCTAGCTCGCCTCTAATGCAATAAATAGCACATAGAGCTGTAGAAGGAGGACGCGGAGGAAGGAATACTACAGCATCTCTAAAATATATATCAACAATATATGGGAAATTTCATATAGACCTATTTGTATGTCTGCAAAAGGTATATGTTAAATATTATCAATGCAAGATTTATGATGTGAGGATGCCAGGTTGTGATGTGACCTTGGGATGTATCACATTAAAATGGGGCCTCTAAGTTCATGCGGTCATAACTATTCATGAAGCAGAGGGGAGGTCAACAGGTCAACATACTGTAGACTGGGATCAGTTTGTCAGGTCAATCATCAAAAGAAAGCATGAATATAATAAATATGCAGACTGGGGAAAATGAATTCAATGATATTGAATATTAGATAACAGAATCTGAACATTCAACCTATAAAGACGTTCCCAGGCTCCTGATCGCGATCCGCTTTTTTCCACCCACCGATATATTCCCTTTGCCTAAATACATAATACAAAACTTGAAAGCCAAACAGACCACCTTTGACTTTGGCGGTTTTAGGGAAATGCCTCTTTCACCCTGTCAGTTTTCTAGTTGTACTCTGGCCAGCCACACAACTGCTGGTGGATCGAGATGCCGTCCACTCATTTCCCATTACCCTCTGTGCTTCAAATCAATAGTTAATTACCTCAAAAAACGCTCTCTTCTTATCCAGCTAGAGAAGTGGACAGCATGGGGCAGGCAGAAATTTGCCTGGCAGAGGGACTCAGTGTTATACAGGGTGAAAAGTGTCCTCCCACCACGGCTACTTATTGGCCCATCAGTGTCCCTCTCAGAAGCTAGCATCCCATTTTGCACTGCGCCGGCACTTCACTTCTCTCTACCACACAATTTCCATTTCTCATGACACACACAGAGAGACACAAATATTCATGCGCAGTTTCTCTCTATCGTCCCCTCTCTTGCCAAGAACCCAATGTTTAATAAGAGATTACATTTATGGTGAGGAGAAGGGCAAGCAAATGGTGAAATATGTCCACATGTCTTGAACCTGGGAAAGGCACTGGCACTTACTCATTAATAATGGGACAGGCCCCAGGCCCAGGCCCTTAGCTCTCCGTCTTTGCTCATTTCCTTTCCACACATCAAAGCTATGTGTGTGTGTGTGTGTATGACTGCGTATGTGTGTTGGCACATTCACATCTGTGCTGGTGTGTGTGTGGGTGTGCTTGTCAGTCCCTATGAGAAACAGCCTGTGGAGGAGCCGACTTTTATTTAATCAGAAGTGAAACAGCTTCCACCACCGTCCGTAATTTCAGCCCTATTAACGTTCTGCCTTTAATTCCTCTGAGCGCTGGAGACACAGCATCCTCTGGGCTGCAGATTCACTTGAAATGCAAAAAGTACTACAAAGTTGTTGGGTTTTTTTTCCTGTACAGTAGGAACTTTGTATATTGTACATTTGGACTTAAGAGGCAAAGGGATTTGCTAAATAAACACAGTGAAATGCAGAGAGCTTACACTGTGTTGTTTGCCAAGTGTACAAAGTGAGCAAAATTGATAAGCTTATCAGTGTGATTGTAGATTTGAAAAAGTTTCCCACACTTTAACAGTCACAATCACAAAAAAAGTCTGCGCCACTACACCTGCCTCCTCCCATTCTTTTTTTCAGCCTTTGCCCTGCCAGCCATCCCGTTTGCAGTCCCTAAGCCTGAGCCTTAGGGCTTACAAGTCAAATGAAATCATTCTGGGCCTGACTCAAAAACAGATCTCATTATAACAATCATAAATGAACCTCTTTGTTCCTACAAGCCTACAACCCCAACAGTCTCTTTCCTGTTCCTGCCAATACTGTGTCCATTACATCTTCAGAGGGACAGGCTCATGTTTCCCATTCTTCCTTGAAGTAAACCCTATAATGCTTCATAAATGCATCTGTTTTTAACTAAAAAAAAAAAAAAAAAAAAAAAGTGTGGGGAGAGTGGCAGGTGAGGGAGGGAAGAAGTGAAAAAGAGTGAAGAGAGAACCAATTATTCCCAGGCAGGAAGGTTTGTGGGGGGAAGTGGGTGAAAAGGGGGTGTAACTTGCAACTACTCTCAGATTTAATTAAAATTTCTTGAAAAAGAACAATCTAGCAGGCAAAAAGAAACAAACCAGCCTGGGAAGACGAGTCAACAACAGGCCTGTGTGGATCTGGACTGGCTGGAGCTGGTGTAGGGAGGGGTCGGGGTGGGTAGAGGCTCTCGGGGATATGGGTGGAGGAAAGGCAGAGGATAAGGGGCTGTAAGCATAGAGGCCCCAAGAGCCAGGCTGCGTGAACAAGTGGGAAACAGGACTCGATAATCAGTACTTTCTCTTCTCGCCTCTCAACTCAACAAATATCGAAGAGGCTCCCTTTTCCTGCTGACTGAACAACTGTCACCCAATCTCTAGGACAGGTGATAATGGAGGGGAAAAAAAAAAAGCTTGAGAGACAGAAAAAGAATTAGAAAAAAGCGCATTTTTCACACCACCGTCCTCGAGTGGTGGGGAAGCTGGGTCACTGCGCCCAATCGATTGCTGGCATTGCCATTTTCCACTAGGTGTAGCTTGGAGGGTTATCTCTAAGTTTGCGCTCTTGTGCACATCGAGTCTTGATTAGTGTGTCTGTCTGTGGGTGTGTTGTATGTTTGCCATTCTAGAGGACTGGCTTTACCAGGAAACAGATGACTCACACAGTTTGAGGTTGAACTGTGTCACGAGCGTCACCGCTTTCACTCCTGCGCTCTAATGTGTTTCGTATGTTGCTGATGCAGTCGGTCTGCTTATCCCTGAGATTGGACAGATAAGGCCTTAGCCCTTGTCCCACAGTCAGCCACCTGCTCTGATAAGGGCCAAACACCAAGCAAGACAGGCAGAACCTAACACTGCCGATAGCATCTCCACAGCAAATCTCCGAATACAGGAATGTGTGAGAGACACTGGAAGACAACATGATAAAGAACACAAAATATCCACGAAGCGTGGGAGAGAAAACAAGTCCCGAGTCTGGAATTGATCGGAATAAGATACACAAACACACACACATACATAAATTCAGTCGTAACTATGATTGTCATGGTGTTTACTATTGCCATAACGACTAAGGTAGTAACTTTAACCCACACTGCATTTCAAGTGATCATTTTAACCCAAACCAAGTGTTTTTTTTGTGTCTAAACCTTACCAAACCTTAACCACAGCATTGTCACACCATAAAACATAGCTAAGTATTTCTTAACAGTGATTTGTAATGGTTTTGGAAAGCACAGAGAAATGTTGTCCTGCCAATTACTGCCATTAGAGGCACCATATTGGGGAACGCTCCTACGGGTCGCTCTGGAGCGCATGGTACAGATGAACTATGTGTTTCATTTGGAGGACTTGTATGTTGGATAGTGCCTACTGCTCTCATCCTCTCTCTCTCTCTCTCTCTCTCCACTCTCCCTTGAAACCGCTCACTCTCACAAAGAGACGTACAGAAAAATGTGTACATGCATACCAGCCCCCAACTTGCATCCACCATCTGGCCTTCCCAAGGCTCAGATGTCTCTGGGGTAAGGTGAGCTGTGAGAGGGACTGTGTGCGTATGCATTATATGTGCATATGTGTGTGTGTGTGTGAGTGAGAGAGATAGAGGGGGAGAGAAACAGAGAGGGAGAGTGAGGAGCAAATGGTCATATCCAAGTGAACATACGCACTATACCCTATGCTGCGATATGTGAAAAACCATATTGTGAAGAGAAAACCCGCACAGACCACAGATTCTTGCTCCACTGCCTGCACGCGAGCACAACACTTCCACAAAAAAAAAGGCTGTACCGCACATTTACAGCACTGCAGGTACACAAGCTGCAGGCAGGGGTTTGCACTGGGGATCGTCATAGCTGACTAGTCCACGTAAGCACACCTTAACACCGATAGTCTTTTCACTGTGGGCAAAATAAAGCCTCCATTATGGGATGAGGCCATGTCTGCTGCCCCTGCCAGCCATAATGGCTTTAGCACTCTACTGACGACACAGGCACCCAAACGTACAATACACACACAGCAGTACAAAATGAGTGGAAAATTGAATTCTACTTCAGGTGGTCCCAGGTCAGCAGTAGTGCCCGTGGCCAAAATACACTTGTACACTTATGTCAGCACTCACATACGCAATCCTTCATGTCTTTTCAGTCCTACCGCCTCAACCGACGGGCCGACGTCGCAGTTATATTTTCATTTTACCCTTTTCTAACCATTTGAAATGAGAGAGCAGAGGAAAAGGATCAATCTCACATTCACATCCATTAGAGACTCAACAGGACTCTTTTCACAGGCTGTCTCCTCTGCACAGCTGGCGAGCTCACACGTACGCACAACGCACACATCCAGTAGCAGAGCACTCTTAACTCAATACTACACTAGCCTCGCAAAGCCGGTCGACATCAATACAAGCTCAGTTTTCAGTCACAAGATTTAAGTCAGAGAAAAAGTTGAGAATCATTTGAGCCTCGCCAGATACAGACCATCTGAGAATTTACAGTGTATTCAGATGATGGTGTGACATGCCTCTCTCAAAACTTGCAGAAATCAGGAGCTATTATTTAAGGTATCCATAAAAGATATCAAAAGAAGCATTGTTTTCCAACTGTGTTAGCTGTTTATGCTTCAGGTCAATTTGAGTGGGTGAAATCTAACATTTCAAGAACAACTATCATGCTTTTCTAGTTTAAAAATGCAAAGCGAAGACCAATAGAAGGCCAGTGAGTCACCCATTCGTCCGACCCAGCACACGAAGGGTTCATGTGAATATCAAAGTGAAGCAGACAACTGTCAATCATCTACTGTACATCCAATGTGAACTGACATGCAAATGCCTCTTGAGCCTTGCCCAAACACAATAGAAGCAGCAAAGTTGAGGTCTGGCAAAGCTGTGTGTGTTAGCTTCATACGTCTACTACAGTTTTCAAAGTTTGCTTTATAACAACTCTAATGGCTTCACTGCTCTGATTAGAAAAAAAAAAAACTCACCAAGAGAATAACAATAACATGAAGAGAATAACAATAACATGATACTTTATGAATCCCAGGAGACAGACTCTGACTTCCCTCCGCAGTGAGGTCAGAACTTAAGGTCAGAGCTATGGGAGCGGAGTCAGTGTCTTGCTAAAGAGCACTTCAGTGGAAACACACTCTGTCCTCTAACCTCTCTAATCAATATGCCACTCTAATGCACCTCATTAATTTATATTAATAGGCGATTCTGACCTCCATAACTATCATCTGTTGCTTAAGCTATTATTATTATTGTTTATTCAGGAAGCTGCGATATTCTCCATTCAATCCACTTGGCCCCTAAGGATGATACATTACCATAGTACAGCGCACGTACTTAACACAGTATCCTTAGGGACTGGTTACGGCACAATACTAATGTTCTCTTATCATACTCATACTGAATGCTGCTGCTTTTTTACCTCAGCGTAGCATTGCTCAGGCATCTGTCAGACAATTGAAACGGCCCAGTGTTCCCTCACTTCCACAGTTTTGTTCAAATGCAGGCCACTCATTTGTAAAACACGCGTACCGCATCTTTTCTGAAACTCGCTGACCTCCCTCCTTCTGTCTCTCTCATCTTCTTATCTCCCCCGGTCCCTGTCTATCTTTCAACCACTGTTTCCCTCTGTTCATCCTCCACCACCCAGTTCCAGGCCGTTAAATGAGCGGGCTTATCTAAGCCTAATTGGTTTAAGGGCAAACAGAAATAAGCAATGGCTCTGTAAGTAGGGGAGAATTACTGCTGCTGTTGGCAAGAACTATCCGCACACCACGGAGAGAGAGCGAGCAGAGGAGGAGAGGAGGGAGACAAGAGGGGAATGGGGAGATTAGTGAGGAGAATTATGGAAGACAGAGTGGGAAAGAGAAATGAGGAAAAAGGAACGGGAGGTGCAGAGGAAAGTAGGCAGAAAGAAGGTGAAGATGATAGGGAGAAACGGATAGAGGAGACAAATGAGGGTGAAACAGAGCACTGCACATGCTTCTTTTTCTAATGACATGCAAATCCCCACCCTCACTCTCCTCTGTGTTAGCCCTTTGCTTTAGGCCTGACTGCCCCTCCGCCCCTCTTCAATAACTTGTCAGTGAATGCATTTCTTTTTGCAGATATCACTTCTTCATGTGTGGGATTGTGTCTGTTTACTGTAGTTGTGCCTAAAAAGTTCTATAATAAACATAACACTTGATGAAAGTGTTTTTGGTCCTTCATCTCACCTCATTCAGACACACATACACACACCTTTACGCTGTGACACACACACACACACACCACTGCACCCTCAAAATTAAACACACCATCTCATTTTTCTATTATATACGGTTGTCTCTCATCTATTCATCCATACTTAAGAGTGTTTCCTCTGTATGATTTTCATCCCACAGTTCATCAGTTCATCAGTGATGTTCGGGGTGTTTACTGTGAGTATGTGTGTGTGTGTGTGTGTGTTAGTGTGTGTGTGTAGGGAGGTCGAATAAATTATTCAATTCATTGCAAGTATGTGTCCATATGGTCAGTGCTGCTCTTTCCTCTAACCTATCAAACACACACTCGGACATGTATACACCCAGATCTCTGACACTTTGTGATTATCTGCTGACTTGGACTCATAATCAGATTAAGGGTGACAGGAGAGGCAGAGATAATGTGGTCAATGGCCCCACTCTCACTCTCACACACACCCAAACACAAAAAATGAAAGAGCAACAGATTGGAGTTCAGATCAGTGAAGATTTTAACCAGCCCATGGGACAACCTCCTTTCAATTAGCGACCCAAACAAGGAAATCACTTTCATCCTTGTTACCGGGGTAACCCAGAGGCCATCTCCCTGCCCATCTGTTTCTCTCTCATCCCATCTTTTAAAGGAGAAATCCCAAACCTCCCTCTCCTTGCAGGGAAATTTCACTCCTCCACTCATCTGTCTGAACTGACATATCTGCTGTCATTTCCCACTGGGTAAACATTTGAACCTCAAAATATCCAGCCTCACAGAGGTAGCAATTTGGGCCTGGGCTTGGTATCCATAACTGTGTTGAAATCTGATGAACGCAAACAAGAAAGCCACTGTCGAATTACAGAGCACAGCCGGAGCCAGGAGCAGTCCAGGAGCAGAGTTGAAAATGATTAAAGAAAGAAGCTGCATGTGAGAAAACTCATTTTATTTGTGCTTCTAATTTACTTATGCAAGCTTTAGCAAGTGGATACATGCAGCTACTGGTAAGCTGGTGTGTTGGTGTTCCTGCATATGTTTTATTGGCGAGAATGAGCAACCGTACAGTAAAATGAGAGGAGACACAACATATCCACGATGCTGCTGGGATATCCATCCAGCAGCCAGTGACTGAGGCTCCAGCCCAGTATTCAGTCCCTGGGGTCCCACAGCGGAAATGAAAAACATGTTTAACTGAGAAGATATTAGCTACTAGTGGCACCACCGCTTGTCCCGATGACTGTGTGTGTGTGAGAGAGAAAAGAGGAAATAGGAGGAGATGCAGAAAGACAAAGACAGAAAGATGGGAATTATGATGGATGAAGGGAATAAAGGGGGGAAAGACAGACAATACAAAGACAGTCTAAAAAAAAAAGGGGGAGAGTCATCTGAGTGCTTTTTGAAGAGAAAATAGGAATTTACCCAATACAAAATTCAGGTTGCAAAGGAGAGTTTTCCAGTCAGTGCAATCTGAGCCGATACGTCTCACCACTTCAAATTGCCACAGAATGATGCTCAGGGGCTTGAGGTAGTAGTATTTTACCCAATTTTATGGGGAAAACGACGGGAATTCTTGGAGGAAGGCACTTACAATGTAACATTCGTTTTCTACAGAGAAAAACTAATTGCTCTTGGGATATTGGAACCTAAAATAACAATTTATAAAGGAGACTCCTCCTGTCCTCTTGCACTCTTGACGTATAGAAGACAGAGGAGTGAGAAAAACTGATTTTTGCGTAAATGGCCACTGATAAACTATTATGAGCCATTAAAACACATTTAGATCAGAAAAAAAGTATTGTTCTGCACATGGACCAAGTAACATCAGTGACAACCAGGAGAGCGAGGGGACTGAACGCTCCGAAACACAAGCATAACCACGGCAATCTGCTGCCATCCACGTGTATGACATCCCTGTATCCCTATGCCAGAGACGCAGCGCTGCCCAACAGAAAACGCTGCAATCATCCCCGGGGTACACAGAGCGTCTTGGAGAGGAGCATTCCCACATCTACAACAAGCATAATCCCAATTTCTAATTTACCTTCCATCGCAGAAGATGTGATGACCAGCACGCATAAAAGCGCAAGCAAATCCACTGTCATGGCAGAAGGGTAGTCTCCACAGCTTGTCCCCAAATAACCAACACGCACGGCGCGCGTCAAAGGAATCCCTCAGTTGTCAGAGCGGTACTCCAGCAGATAGCCTGTGTTGTGAGTCACATTTCAAGCCGTAGTAAACAATGTGTGACAATCAGTGCCGGGGAAGAGCGGAGTGTAGGGGCTGAGGGGTGCGAGGAGCAGGAGGGGGGAGAGGAGAAGTGGGGAGGGTGGGTGGGGGGGCACCCGACATTGCCTGCTCACAGCCCCATTAGAACGCCGGGGCCAATCACTGACTGGGAGCTGAAACTCACGAACCAATCGGCAGCCCGCCGCTCCTCCTACCTCGCATTGTCAAAACACAAAACTTTTCCTTGACCTATTTGAAACGGTGTCCGCTTCACTGAAGGGAAATAGCGTCACCAGTCGGGTGGTTGCAGCTACTGCATCCCAAGTAAACATCAAGCCCGGTTATACCCCCCATGGGAGACGATCTAAACGGTTGTATACTTTGTTCAGTGGTCTGTCAGCTTATGTTTCATAATAATGCTGCTGTTGAACATCTATCAGGCTCTGTGATGTCCCATATGGCTGTGCTCACTACCTAAGCTGAAAGTATTGGCTACAATGAGGTATTATCTTCACTTAGGATATAAGATAAATCACAGGGGATGTTTTGTACAATTAATATTCGAAAAAGATAGTTGAGCCAGGTTTTTTATTCTATTTTCATTACTATATAACAGCGTGGCTGTTTGCCAACTCTCCCACCGCACCCTTCCACTTAACACTACACATTTTTTAAATTTACTGAAACAGCCTTATACGTGGTCTGGCACCCTCACTCCTCCATTATACTTGCACAAGTGCAAACCCCATTTGCAATGAAAATGTTCTTTAATAGCTTTGGCAAATCCAACTGCACCTCCTAATGATATTAAACAGGCGTTGCACATCAGCTCCCTGCCTTTGCCCCCGTCAGCCCTTTGTGTGCATGTGTCCTGCAACAGATGGTACACACAATGGGCTTTTTCCCGCAGGGACACAGAGGACCAGGGTCTGTCTCAACAGAGGAAGGGGACATTTGCCCTGTAGCCCAGAACCGCACACCTGTCTTGGGCTAGATATGTCCCCCAAGTGCCTGAAGCTGAAGAACTGGGATGGAGTTGTTAATCTACAGCCTGAGTAGACCTGGTTTTACCTGGGGCCACTGGATGGCCTAATACTTCAGTGCTGTCTCTTCACAGCACACTGGCCCAGATACTTTTTACCTGCTTTACTTTTCATGAACTTAATGAATGAGTTGTAACAGTAGAGTTTTCAAAATATTGTGTAACTTTTATTAAAGATGGCATAAATACAGTCTCTCCAGCTGTTTTTCCATGAAGGCTGAGCTGTTTGCACCGCCTCTATCTTTTGTGCCCCTTTGCGATTCAACTCCTAACCTTTGCAATGACAAAAATCAAACACATCGTAAATGAAAAGTGACTCACACTTAATAAATGGTAGTTCCGACTGTGGCAAAGGCCAGCAGATGAACTGGGGCAGACACACTGAGCCAGTGCTTCAGGAGCATCAGGCAGCGGTTTCTAACTTGGGAAAGCAATTGATGAGCGCATTTGTCATTTTTAATGGTGTGGTGAAAAGTGGCGCTATAGTGTGACATGGCCCAGCGCAGCATGGCCCCTGGTGCTGGCTGCTATATAGGCCTATGATAGCCACCTGGCCTTATTTTTCATCAGACCAGCCATCATCACCTATGACTCTACAGGTCTTCTCCAAATACAGGAGCAGCACAGACCAATCTGTCCCTGTTTGCTGTCCACGCCCTAGGGGGGGAAGGAAGGAAGGAAGAGTATGAGGGGAGGTAGGAACAATAGTGCTGCTGCTGTAGCACATCCTCCCTTACAATGCACACACAGACAAACGCACACATAGAATAACATGTGTGTGCAGTTTCTCACCCACACAGCACTCTGATAATGATCCACACAAAGCCACACAAGCACTTGCCTACTTCAGCTCGAGAGCCTCAGTCCAATACCAATACTGAGCCCAAACACATTGTAGAGAGCCTCTCATTCTCTCTGTGGCCTAATTTTTTATGTGTGGTTAAACCTGTGAGTGCAACATCACAGTTCTGTTTTCATTTCTTCATTCTGAGACCAGATTCAAGACCAAATAACCTCTCAAAGTGTGGTATTGTCTGAGAAGTTTGATCAAAAAATTTTTTTTATCCTCTGCATTTTGTGAGCTCACCCCAAATTTATTGTGCTTTTGACCTGTAAACATCCAACCAGCATCTGCCTCTCCGTGACCAATGCACCATGACCTTTATATTTCTCCTCTCTGTCTCCTGTTTCCTGACTCCCATTTGGTTGCTGGAAAAAAATCACTGTTGTTCTGTTGGAGTCAGACAGGAAGTACAAAATGGCATGTAGCTCGCATTTTATACTGACAACAATATTAAAAACAACAAGAGCGCACCCGCAGTAAAGACCTAGGATGAGAAAGTGAAGAACATTTCATAAAGACAGCAATGTTTACTCAGGCACACTCATTATTTAGATTTGTGATGCAGGCGTGCATAAGAGAGGTATAGTTGATGTCAAGAGGGCATACACACACCAAAAAGAGCTTGATGATTATAACAATGCAGAATGAGAAAGGCAGAAATAGACATATGAAAAAAGGAGAGAGATGTTTTCCAGAGACCACAGAAGCCAGGAAGGTTTGTCTGGTGATGAATATGAATGCATGAAAATGAAATGCCTAAGTCAATATGGAGATAGTGCAGGGACCCAGGTGACAGAAGAGTGCAGTGCTACACCCACCCTGGGGGGATAGACTGGTTATTAGGCTGGGCTTTAGCTTCATCCATCTTCAGGAGTCTAGGCGCTGGCCATTGACAATATGAGTACAGAGCCAGCACTGAATACAGATGTGCTCTGGACCAGTGTTCCCCAAATAGAGGGTCAGGACTCACTAGTGAGTCCCAGCCACAGTTGTACTTTCTGGGTCACAGCTCAAGAGAGATGATGGAAAATAGGTTCATTGTGGTGGATGCATGAGGTTGGTTGAATTTGCCCTAAAATGTATTCTTTAACGGCTGCACAGGCAAAGGCCAGTCTGTTTGGAGCTACATTGCAGAGTACAAACCTTTTCCAATTTTCTTTTTTGGACTAGAAACGTACATGTAACTGTGAAAAATTATCACTGTCTACCAGGTGGTTGCAAAATCAGCATTCAACCAGACCTCTGTAAAAAGTCTAATGTTTAGAGCTATGCCGGTGATGAAAACTCATACGAGAAATAAGATGTTTTTTTGAGTTTCATGAGTAGAACGGCTGTGTGACAGTAGGTCGGACAGGGAGACAGGGCCGGAGCTAAATACAGCACTCTCATTAATCTGCCAATGATGCCAAGACCGATGGTACCTGTCCCCTGCTATCAGCACACAGACACTTCAGAGACATTCATCACACTTTTCTGACACAGAGCGACACACACACACACATAAAAAGGCACAACTATAGACATGGAAAACAGGCACACAAACAGATATTAGAATACCTGTACGCACTTACAGAGTAGACTGCATGTTTACGTTTTTGTGTGGGAAAGATAGAGAGGGAGAAGATGCTATATTTCTCCTTGTAGAGATGCAGTGAAATTATTTGTTTTAAGTACTGCAGTTTGATTAATAAGTCGTTATCTCCCATTAATTCTATTCAAGATTCAAGCTCTTAAGTTACCATTAATCACAACAACACAATGAGGAGATTCTGCTCAGCATCGAATGAGTAAGAGCATCATTATAGCTTGCTCTTCGTCAAGTGTGTACGTCTGTGTGTGTGTGTGTGTGAGGGAGAGAGAGAGAGAGAAAAGATTGACTGAGTGAATGCCTGTGCAAGAGGCTATGTTCTGGATTTACTCTTTTGCGTGTGTGCACACTCAAACACGCATGTCTGGTGCAGGGGACTCAGACATAGAATGATGGATAATAGATGAGTGCATCCCCTTCTTCAGTCACTCCATGTTCTGTCAGCTGCCATAGGGTTTTCTGTTGCAGACAACGTTCTGGTAGCAGACACCAGATCCATCTCCCAAAACGTTCCACCAACTGAAAAAACAATGTTGAAAACACACAATACACAAAATCCAACATGAGCCATAATCATCCATGGACCCTATAACAATTCACTGCTTAATTATTTTCCTTGATGGCCATGGTGATTAGGATGTATTTGCTCGCTCATGATTAGGGATCTCTAATCACTGATGAGGTTAATAGGGTTCCTATTCTTTCACCTACATTGTTGCAGCATTTAAGAAAGTTTCCCATTAACAGTGTGGCCTCAGCCTCCTTCAGTGTTATACACCTTTCAATTTATGCACCAACCTTTTCCACCTCCTTCAAAAGAGGTTCCTTGACAACAACAACATTTGACACATAGTAAATTGTTTTTTGTATCCCTGAATATGTTGCCATGAGCTGGTCGACTGGAGAGGCTCATAAAGTAGTTTTCTGGCTAGAAAGGCAACATTTAGAAGGTGGACTTGTTAATGAGGAAAAACAAAACTAGACTGACAGCTCATCACTTTATGTCAGCTCCCAGTGACAGCCAGTCCCACTCATTCTCATCTAGTTGTTTGTTTCGCAGGGACACCATCAAAATGCATCCCCCCTTCTTCTCTGACCTGTCTTTTTCTCCCCTCCCTGGCCCGTGACAGATAGTTCAGTACAATCTATCAACCTCAGTCTGCCGTCAGAGCTAGTGCTTCGTAGAGCCACGTGTGGACAGGACGCACACACAACAGCCCCATCCCTGAGTCCGTCACGCTAAATGGGATAAACATCTGGCGGTGGAGAGAGGGAGAAAAACGTAGGTCAAATCAATCTGCCCTTTGTCTGCTATACACTGATCCTCTGTCATAGGCTGACCTCTGCAAAACCCAGCAAATGAAACTCCAGTGCTGGATTTGAATACAAAGAGTGCAACACTTCAGTCTAGCTTGAACATAGTGGATGAGAGTACCTACTGATAGATGGACTCAATGGTGGTGCCAGTGGGTGTTGGAATGGGTGTGACAAGAGGGAAAATAGGATTCATCTTAATTATTATAATACCATAGCTTCCATAAAAAACTATAAACCATTTTAATCGTATAAATATAAATCTTCTCATTATTGTAATACATTTTACCTTCTTTTATTGATGTACTAACATTTCTTTCTCACTACTGTAACATAATACCTATTACATTGAATTTATGACATTAACAAGAGGGCAAAAATGTAATCATTGACCCTGTTTCATAATAATTTCAAATATAACGACGCACATTTAAATATGTAGCCATTAACTTTGTGGTTATTACCGAGGGAACAACAGGTATGGAAGTTGTCTTTTGTGATAACTCCAAATCCGTCATAATTAGTCTGAATGTAGGAATCCTAAAATTCTGAGAAAACAACATGGGGATACACATTAGTAACAGTGGAGGTTGTTGTGCGGTGCAAGTTGAAACCCCTTTTACTCCAGGCCCAAGTGTGTCTGTCTCTTTAACTGTAATTAATTTCATTATGTGAGACTGATTCAATTTAATTAAAGTTCTGTTTGTTTTGCTCTGCGATTTTGCATAGTCTTTTCTTCTTAATTGCTCTGCCAGCTGAGTGTTGTATCTTGTGATTGCATTTTGTGTTTTTGAATTTGTTGTTGTGATTCGCTATTCCATATTTTTATTTTATTTTATTTTTTTTTTTTTCCAATTTGTGACTTTATTCTGCACCACAAGGTCACACAAGTCTAATTAAAAAAAGATGCACCTTGGTTCCTATTATACTGCATTCATGTGGAAAAATGCACATGTAGTCAGACACAAACACAGCGTGTACAAAAAAAATTCACAGACACACACTTTGACATAATGACACAGGATGTGATGATGATTATGACAGCAAAGAAGAACAAAAGGATTCATAAAAAGATGCACAAGCTATCAATAAATGTCATAACAGCGATGCTCAAAGCTTTATGCTTGAAGCACTGACTTGGCCATGGGACAACAATGCACTTGGACATTTATTATTTAGATAATTACCTAATTTAACACATGCACACACCCACACAACAGTCAAGCAGTCATGCGCACATGCAAATAAACAATAGCGCCAATTTAACACATTGACCTTCTGATATTAACATTGACCTTTGAAAGCAATCTTTTCTCCCAGCATGCATCATCAGATCAATAAACATTGCTGCCAGGTGATGCTCGGAGCATTATCAGTCTGTTCCAGGCTTAGCGATAGGGCGCACACACATTCATACACACACAAAAATGCAACGAAGCCCATGTCAAATCCTAAATGTCAAAACCACATGTGCTGCACCCAGGATGTGTGTTGTATTAGTAACTACCATTGTAATACACACTCTCAAAACACACTATCACTCAGCATTGACTTGTTGACCGTTACTAATTGTTAATCAGTGTTTTGTGTTATGTGGATGGATGCATTGAGCACAAGTGAGAAAAGCAATTAACAGTTCAAATCCCATCTCTCTCACTCTATTACTCCTTTTCTGCATTTTTCTGTCTGCTTTTTTTTCTCTTATTTTGCCCTCTCATTTTTAGTCTGCACCCCATACCGCATAAATGCAGGGGGCTCAGCCGTCTCTCTCTTCTTGGTTCAATCTCCTTATCCAATCAGAAGCAGACCCCATTACCACACAGTTTCCTAGTCAATGATTTCTCATTTAGGCCACATTCCCCAGATCCTCAGCTCATTGAGGGCTTGATGGATGACCTGTCGAATATGCATATGTGTATGTGAGCGTGTGCGCATGTGCATGTGTGTGTGTGTGTGTGTGTGTGTGTGTGTGTGTGTGTGTGTGTGAGAAGAGGGGCTCACCGGTCCCATGTGATGACACAAAACAGGTGGAATGAGAAACTAGATTTTAAGAGTGTTGGGTCAGAGTCCTAAAAAGTTTTAATATTCCCCAGTGACAGCATCTTTATTAAATACATTTTTTTGTTAATAAATAAATTGTTCAAATGCTACAGAGTGATGGTAGCATGTTTTAAATGATCTACTTTCTAAAATATGTTTAATCCCCATACAATGAATTATCTTATACAGAACTCTCCTGATGAAGAGATCATGTTTTTTGATTGCTACAATATAATGACTGCATCAGCGTCATCTAGCCTATCCATCAATTCATTCCCACTATAGGGTTGGAGTGGCAACATGGTGAGTATTACACAAAAAGCATTACATAACTTTCTCCAGTTCATCATGGGGAATCTCTACTGTTTTATAGATTTCCTGTGAAAAGAAGTAGTTCCACTGTTTCCAGGGATTGACCCAAAAGTTTTGTCTCTATTCCATACTACATACTCATTTTAAGCAGATTTTCAGTATGTAGTATGTGTTCACACCACAAAAGTGACAAAACTGATTATACTTAAAAAAAAAAGTCAGAAAAGCCGTCGATATAAAATACAGTATTCTCCCACAATGCCTTTGAGAGAGATGGAGGAGCTACTCACAGCTGGAGAAAAATTAATGAACTGTGGATGGTGCTGAGACAGTTTGAGGATTTCTTGGAAAACCAAAAAAAATAAAAAATTAAAGACAGAAATCTTTTGCTTTCTTTTCATGTGGTTTGTCAGTGGTATTCCAACGTCGCAGTTTGATTGATGCCTGTCAGCGCTCACATTTAATCATTTGCTGCTTAAATGATTTATTGTGGCCAACACTAACAGTGTAAACAGTAGCATGGAATTGTGACGCAGTTAGGGATTACTGTACTCTCAAAATTGAGTACACTTAATCTTGGCATGTTGTTAGACACAATTCCAAAATCATATCAATTTTCCTCCCAGAATAATCATCCCGAGAGTCATCATCAGTCATCACAAAATCATCCTTTCCTGGAGCACTGCAAAATACCAGAAGGGTCCCTGTAACTAGTGTCTATTAATACCAATGTGAAAGGAAATTGATCTCTACTGTGTGTGCTGGATGGCATGAAGACGGCAGGGTGAATATCAGTTTCCCAGTTCACTATGATACTTTATCAAACTCTGTTGAAATTACACAAATCATTTAATCACACAATAATGCTTTAGGCCCCCCCACAACATGACAACTGAGAAGGTCAGGGGTCAGAGATTATTTATTGATTGTTTCAGGTCACAGAAGATGGGTAAAGTCCCGTGGGTTGCTCAAATGTCAGCTGGATTCATGAAGTGTCATCAGGAATCGGTCCAAGCTGCTGGAGAAGTATGTCAACACTGTAACATTTGTGTTAATTATATATTTGTGTTGCTTTTTTTTCTTTGTGTACACAGCATGAGATGCTCTCTCACTTTCCAGCTCTGGGTGAAAACATCCTGTGTTGCCACACAACACTTGATTTCTGCTGTGTGCTCATGTGGTGAGGCCACAGCTCCCCCTAGTTATCAAAATATGCCACTGCAGTTAGACATGGCTGCAATTATTAAGACGCATACCTTTTGTGTTAGTAGTTAAGAAAATCAAAAGCTGATGCTCAAGGAACCCAAAATTCTTCATTTGGATTTATTTAATATTTGTAGGAAGAACAACAAAGGTTTCCTGGCAAAATGAAGAAAGTCTGGAGCTTTTGTGTGTGTGGCCGTGTTGGTGGTTGCACAACTTCAGTTTTCACTTTTTTCCGAAGTGTTTTTTTTTATTATTATGTAAATGCAGCTTGCTAATGTTTAAGACCATACAGAAACTTTTTTTTTTACTGAGAAATCCATTTTACAGTAATACCTTATGAATTTGGAAAGAAAATGATCTTTGATTGTGTCATCTGTATTGCCTCTGTGGGGTGATGTGTTTTAAGGAATTTGTTTTCTTTGTTTACTTAATGATCTTGTCATGTAAAAGAAAAGTGTTGTCAGTTTTTTTTTTTTTTTTCTCCATAGCCTGACACAAGTTTTCACAAGTGTCAGAAGTATCATGAAGGAAAATAATTAATCCATGCTCTAAATTTAATAATTAGTGCGCATGAATGAATTACTAATTTATGTTTTTACTTTAATATTGCTTTTGGGCTGAGGTACTCACTTTGAGGCCCTGTCTCTCCCACCCAAACAAATCTCACGCCAAATAAAAGAAAGACAGTCCTTAATGTTGAATATAGAGTACTTGTATAGCTTAACTTGTGTTGAACACAGGACAATGTCTAAATGTCAGGCTTTTTTTCCACATTTCAGCTCCGGAATAGATCCATAAACATTAGGCCTACAGAGAGAATAAAAGTCACAATTTGCATGGCTTCAGAAAGCACACAAGACCTCTCCAAAGTCACCTTTCATGTATGTTGAGTTTAGCTTCTTTTACTTTGCTCTACAGGTAAATAAATTTCACCCATTATGTTCACGCTGAATTGACCAATCCAGATGTTCTGGACAAACATCAATACTGATGTTCTCTTAGTTAAAACAATGAAGGAGAGTAATTTCATTTAGGTGGTGGTTGCCTGGTTGATGAATGTACTGAATTTTGAAACATGCAGTACATGTTTTGAGAGAGAGTTATAGGTTTTCCTGGTCAAATGAAGTGCTGTGCTGTACAGTATAATTTCATTTCACTATTACATTTAATGTTTTGAGAAATTCACAAGCAGAAATAATTAATTGATGGATGAAACTGTTTCATAAAAATAATTTAATTGTTATTGTTAAGTCTTTAGACAAAATGTATCTATCTTGTTTATATCAAGCTTCAAATTTGGCTTTCGAATTTCTTACTGTAGCCTGGACATTAGCATTTGTGTAAAAATAAAAGTCATTATTTGTGTCTGATACATAAGAAAAGGAGTGTTTGGACTTGATTAAAGCTTATTAAAGACTGAATTTGGTTAGACACTTGTGATTAATTGAAGATAGATTAGTGTGTTTATGAAAAAGTTGCTTTACAGCATTCTTTAGAAGCAAATGGAATTGGCTACAGTTCGTTCAACTGTGTGAATAGATATTAAGGTGAAAAACCTCCTGTCTTTCAATGTGTATCCAAAGTTATGATGGGACAGTTTCTTACCTGTTTTACCTGTCACATTTGACAGAGGTGGAAGTCCACTCTTTGAAGGACAGGCTTGGCTTCCAGAAGATGGAGCAGTTCTGGGAGACAAAGTATTACCAGGTAACTGCATACTGGAAGGAGGAGAACACCAGGAAAGCCTGGAAGAAGGAAAGCACTGAGGTGGAATGTTCTTTCAACAAAACCCTGTTTGACTTCATCGCAGAGTGGGAAAGCCCTTGAAAAGGATGATCTAATCTCTGTAATCACTGAAAATAAGAAGGTTCATGTAGAAACCATGGTAAAGCTGAGCCTACAGGAAATAGAGATTAATCAGAGTGAGACAGAGTGGCAAGAAAAATAAAAAGCTCTGTAAGACTCTCTCAGTCTGGAGCTAGCAAAGAAGGAGGCAAGCTGGAAGAGAGGGCAGGAAGAAATCAAAAAATGGAAGAGGAGTGGCGAAGTTATTCCAAATTAAGGAGAAGATCAAGCTCTTGACCCAGCAAAATATTGAGCTTTAGGTATGCTACATTAGCTGATCATTTTGAATTGATTTGCTTCAGATTCACATTTAGATCTTGGAAGAGAAATGCAATATATCATGTCTCTGTGTTTTCAGGAGCTTTCTGGAAAAAACTGATAAAGAGAAGGCAGAACTGAAAAAAGATGAAATGAAGGCAAAGAGGGAGTTTGAAAAGAGGCTGAAGAAGTGGTGGAAAGAGAAGGAGGAGAAGGAAAAGAAAGAGAAGGAGCAACTGAAAGAAAGAAAAAGAGGAAAGGTTAAAGAAAGAGAAGAAGGAGAGGAAGGAGAGAGAGAATAGAGAAAAGAAAGAAGAGAAGAAGAGGGAGGAGTAACTTCTCTCCTATCCCCCTCCCTCCCTACCAACCCCTTCAACCCTTCCAACATCCCTACAACAAACCCCCCCCCCCCACCCCCACCCCCATTACCCCCTTAACAATAAAGTAACATTAAAAATTACACATATTCTGTAAGATCTCAAATATCAGAATGTTTTATGCTACAGTAATTCTCGTGGACTCAAATGACTGATCTGATGACTGCACAGACTTTTGGGTTTTATTGAGCAATACTGCAACAATAAGCTTACAAGTACATGTAATGGTAATAGAGAAGGGTGACTGGCAGTCTTTTTAAGGGAAGCAGGGTTAGAAATGTAAGACTCAACAATTGGAGCATCTCTGCATCCTTCAGACATCCATTAAGAAGAGAAATTGGTGGTACTGAGATAAAAGGGTGTCTCCTATTCATAATATCTAGAAACTAGAGATCACTTCTGTAGTTCAGCGATTTCCATAAAAAGAGAATCTTCCACTAGGCTTGGCAGGCAAAGTAGAATTAAAGGCTCAGCTCACTGGCATGTGCTTCTTCTCAGGTTGAATTTAATAGTGAGTCTTTCTGACCCTGCCCCTCCATGGAACAAAATAACTTTAATATTCTAACATTTCACCCAGTATTCAAGATTATTTTATGAACATAGAATCAGAGCTGTTTTTTCTTATATCATGGTGTGTGTCTTACCTCTTCTTCTTCAGGTCTTTGGGGGACAGGCTACGCAGGTTACACAATCTGGACTTCACAATGATTGGCATCTGACCCTGCAGGGGCTGTTTGATAGTGCCTGTGGGAGCTCCACTGACTGACCAGCTGACATCTGCCTGAAATTATGCAAAACTTAACTAATGAAAGAAATGTAAATGTGTTTTGTAGTTTAGTGTCTTTGTTGGTCACTCCTTTAGTTGGCCACTTCTTTGTTTGCACAGGTCAAATGAAAGTTATAATGGAGAGAAGAAAAGATAAGTAAAAGAAGAATTAGAAAAAAAAATTATTTAATCAGAACTATAATTTAGATAACCAGCCTTTAATATTATTACAGACGATTGGTTTACAAACATTTTTTCAGTGCACGTTATTACAGTAATTAATATTTTATGCCAAAGTTTGGACACATGCTTAGATCACCAAAGATTAAACATTTAAATGGAAATAAAACTGACACTGGAGCAGCAAAATATGTCTGTTCGTCTCAAAACCTGCAAACCGGCCAAATGATTAAATTAGATTTGATTTCTTTTCTTATGTGCTTTTCTACCATCTTTAGCCTGTGTGTAATTGTCACATTCATCGTCATGTGACAAATATTTTCTTGTTATTTTCCAGTTACCCAATTTCTTCAGTAATTTTCTATTGTATCTTCACTGGAACTAGACCTAATCTTTGTCCTCAAATTGTAACATCCATTTTAACTGTATTTTTCTTAAAAAGTTGAGCTGTAATTTTTAATGAAATTATGTTTGCAGATGTGTAGCTCTGATGGTGTTTAGCTGATAAGATTAAATTATTCTACTGATAAGAAAAAATAACAACCCTTTCAGCCATTAAAGAATTAAAGATCTCAGTAAATATCCATATCATGCTATTGTCAAGTCATTGTTATGTTGCATTATATATCAAACCAATTATTACATATATTATGGAAAAATATGTTTTATTCCTGCAGAGATTTGTTTACATTTAAATGATGATCATATATAAATGATGCACCTGGAGACAAAACATAGTAACCATGGAATCATCCATTAGATGTGCTATCACTTATATTATGGGGGTGTCTATATTAATGATTATATCCATTTATTATATTAATATATTATTCATGCTTTGTTTTAATGTGTCTGCAATCATTTTGTAGACTATAAAGAATGTCTTTGTCTGTGTATGAATGATTATCTAGAAAAATAATAATTTCCCAAATTGGTCATTTACTTCCTCAAACCAACCAGAACTCTTCTCCATAAAAGCTGTATGTGCATAAATTGCTAAACCTATATTTTATTCCAATTCAGCAACTCTAGTCAAATAAAATGGTATAGATATAGTGGGAATGCAAAACATTTTTCAAAATCTGAGCTAAAATAACAAAGAAAAGTAATTTATTTGTCTCTTTCAAGCTTGTAGGAGTATATACAGTATTCATCATTTTTCCTAAATAATATACAAATTAAGTTGTACAAAGGAACTGTACTTGAAACCTTTTTGAATTTCACTGTTATAATGCTATAATGAGAGATTTCAAGTGTGATTTTATTGTGCATGTAAGGCTTTAACTACTGTGTTATTATCTAATCTTGTGGCTTCAGTCTCAGTAGTCACTTTCCGTTTAATTTTGGCCCATGACTGGAAAAGCTGGGCTCTCATGAAAACAGATGTTCACCTAACTTGATGGATCATGCGACAACACATAGATGTTTGCATCTTACTATCAGTGGTTTTAAAAATTCTTAGACTGGTGATAGGTTGATAATATGACCCTCTGGTTTATTCATCAAAGCCAATGTTTCATCCACACAGGTGTTTTCACTTACTGATCAAATGCCTTGTCAGGACTGTGTGGATCTGTATAGAACAGGGTTGGTTAGACCGTCTGACTCTCGTGTTGTGTGCATTCTGTTGAGGTGGAATAACTTACATCTTTAGGATTTTTTTGGCCTGTGATCACAGCAAACTCCCAGGACAATTCCACCCATCTCCAACTTCTGATGACGCAGTCATAGGATTTAAGAGACCACATGATTTTGTTCCACAGGGACAGAGCAACAGCCCCTATGGTTCACTCACAGGTGTTTTCACTTGTTGCATAATTAGGCCTCTTCTCAGGACTGTGTGGATGTATAGTGCCTGTGGATTATTAACTACTACTTCTGTTAGGGTGGGAGTCATGAAATTTACTACTGAAAATTATATACTAGTGTCTCAAATTACGGTGTTGAAAAATAACACATCATTAAGACAACACACACACAACTAGTGTCAACACAAACTGAACATTTATCGCAGGACTGCATTTCCTCACATCAGCCTTTACATGTTTCTGTTTTTCTGCTCACTCAGTATATTGTAGAATCGGGAATGACCTGATAATTGATGAACTGTTAATAAGTACTTCCTGAATAACTCTGAATTGAAGACTTTATAGTAGATAATGATGAGTTATCAGAGAACAGACTAGGGGATACTGTAATAATGAATCATCGGTCAGTTCATGAATATCTGTGAATCTACAGACTTACCACTTTATTCATGAGTAGTTCCTGATTAACTCTGAATCAACCAGTGAGCAGCACAAACTTAGTAACAGCTCATCAATTACTAATTATTTAGTTATAAAGTGTTTTCTAAAGTGATACATCATACTGAGTAATTACTAAGTGGCCCATCATCACTTCATTATCTTACTGTACCGTTACCTACCCTTTTTGTGCCCCCTGAAGTAAAGTGATATATCATACAGTTACCAAGTACTCCCTCCTTACTTCATGATTATCTTACCATAATTTACCCTTTTGGGCCCCCCAAAGTAAAATAAACCATCACCCCAAAAAACTAACAAGTAACTACTGATTTTTTACTGAGGGATTCCCAATTAGTTCAGAGACAGAATTAAATCCTTTTAACATCATATTTTGAGCACACAGTCATGTCCACATGTCATACACTATACAGTTAGATGAGATGCTAAGCTAACTTGTAAACACATAATGGTAAAAACAAATATGTCTTAAGTATGACTGGAAGATAAGAACATTCAATACTAAAAGCTCATTCTCCACAGTGATACCATGGGCAGCTGCTGGTTCTTCAGTCAGTCCTCCCTCCTTGATTTCACCAACTTCATTTCTTAAGTGGCATCAGCTCTCAACAACATTCACAAATGGAATTGTGACTGTAAACTATGGACGTGGCTGTAAATAATGCAGGATTTAAAATAGTTAAATAATTCTAACAATTATATAATAGTGTATATGCGGTCTGAACATGATGATTAAAATACTTGTTGAGAATAATCTGTCTCTGAGGGATTAGTGGGCTCTGCTGTGTTGCGGGTATTCCTCTTCTTCTACTACTAGTATTCCAAAATAGAGGAAGAACAAATAGTTGTTCTGTTTATCTCTGTGTTCTGGCCAGCTCCAGACATAAGGACTTGAATGAAATGTTACCCAAAAATGATAATGATTTTGCATTTTCACTAGATAGAAACCCCCATTACCCATCTGTCAGTACAAAGGGTTACTTTTAGTTATTGCATGTGTATTCTGTGTGAGTATGAGTGTCTGTTTTGTATGATATTGTGTTCCTGTACAAATGTATTTCCACCAGCCAATGTATTGTGTATGTACTGATTTAGCTTTGGCCTTTGACCTACTATACATCTACTTTTTTAGAGTCCTGTAATTAAGAACAGAGGCACAGTAGGAGTCAACTATCCAAAAATACAGCCATCCACTGCCAGAAAACCTCTATCTGACATGGTCATATTGACTCCTACTGGTGACAAAGGCGAACAGAAACCATCCTCAGGTGCATAGTTGTGTATTTCACTTCCATAGGCAACAGTCTTGACTCTCAAACCCAGTTAAACAAAACAAACATTTTTAAATTTTAAAATCTATGATTTCTATGTCTTGTAATGTGTTCTGGCTGCAATGCTTTAAAAAAGAATTTCTGAACAGACATTGCTTGGATGTTTGCAAAGATTTAGAATTTTTGTTTTTGTTTTACCACAATCTTTGATTGGACCTTTGGAGCTTTGCAGTGCGATCTGACAGCAATCTAAAGATAGAAATGAGCAGCTCAAAACAAACCAAACCAACATGTGTCCTGAACTAACAGGATCAAGAAGCCTAATTGTGTGCATGCCGAAAAAATGTAACCAAACAATTAATACATACATTATTACATCTTTTATATTGCAAACATTACACTATGTGGACATGTCTGCCTACATTAAAGTAGGCAGTCATTAACCTGTTTATTGGAGGTATTTCTAAAAGTTTCTAGTTTTAAACTCTGCAAAAGCATTGACATTAGTATGTTGTGCATCATGATTTACAGTAAATGGTAATCATCAATACAGTATTGTCAAATATTAAATGATAATTATGCTAGAAACACACAGGGGCAAATGTAATTTCATTTTGAAAGTAAGTAAGTTGTAAGTATCACATGATTTCACTTGAAGAAAATTGTGATCTGCCACCACCGTCTATTATACAGTATTATCCAGTATCTCGGTCTTGGGTACTCAGATTACTTTGAATAATTAACACCAAGCTTAAAAACATTGCTTCACAAACCTTCTCTGCTTATGTCAGTTCTGCTGACCACACCAAGCTTCACTACTGGGTGGACTAACACATCCTGACACTTCTAGTTGAATCTTGAATCACAAGAGCTTTAGCTGGTATTACTGTATGTTATTCTTTATAGTAAATTGAACAAATACTGTAAGTACGACAACATATTCCACCAGACTTGCCACTTTACAGGTGGTAGACATTGGATGCTAAAAAAAAAAATTGCAAACAAAATAAATGGATCCTAACAAAATAATTGTTGTCATAGAAGTTGTAATTTATGCCTTAAAGATAGTTTTGTCTGGTCAAGTTTGATGTCTCTCCACACATACATACTACATCCTTATAACCGTAACGTCTATTTCAACTCTTTTTCATCTGTCTCATTTTACCTTATAATGTAATGAAACCCTTTTTCCACTAGGTGGCAGTATGTGCATTTGCACCGTGTAACCTGAGGTATAATTTTTCAGTATGAGGTTTTTGTAGTTTGACCCATCTCACATTCAGTCATCTGACAGAGGCAATGATCTGCAGCCCTTGATCTCGAATATAAGTACTGATGTAAAATTATATAACAACTCAGACAGCTTGATATCAGAGAGGATGAGAGAGAGAAACACAGAGGGAGCGGGAGGCTTTAGTTCAATTACAGAGCAGATCAAAGAGAGAAAAAGGTGAGAGAATATGTCTAATAAGCCAAATGGCAAAAGAGCACAGTGCGGATTTGCAGCCATGTAGGGAAATCTAGCTGGAGAACAGACTGCCGCTGAGTATTTTTGGCTGAAATTCCAGACTTGACACTGATGTAAAAAATTACAGGGGATCTATCTCTTTTTGAATCTTTGGCATTTTGATGTGAAAACTTGCACACATTCTTTGTGTAATCCAAATTCAAATAGATGGGATAAAGCAGCTAAGACTATATGATAACTACTCCAAATACTGTGTTTATTTGATCAAACATTCACTTACTGTAACATAGAGTTAAAAGATTTGGTAGGTTTAATGTGGAACCTGCTGCTGAGGAGAGAATAAGATAGAAAGCCAATTTTCTCCACTACTCCACAGATTACATTTGAATTAATCCAGCTACGCAATTAGATGCTGAAATGGAAATCTATTCAGAAATGTGTTATATGTCATTAGTCTGTTTTCATTGCATTACATGTCTGAAAATAACATATGTTAATGGGTTTCATAAGAGCACAATCCTGGTAGCATGTTACTGTAAGATGTCATGGGGCCTGAAGATAAAGGCAGTTCAGGGTGAACTGAGCTGAAGAGATTTTATTGACAAGTGTTTTGCCCTGTTGAATTGATATTTCAAATACAGAGACCATGTAAGGGCTGTGAAGCAGTCGCTCATAAAAGTGCTTCAAACCAAAGGACAAGCTGAAAGCCAAAAGGCTGGGAATAACTTTGTGTATGTGTGCAGTTGTGAGTAAGAAAGAAGGCGAAAAGCTTCAGACACAATCGATAGCTGAGAATGTGAATGTGTCTGCATGCATGTGTGTACAGCAGCAGGGAGAACTGTAGAAAAATGACTAATAATTTCAGCTAAATTGAATATACCAGACTCACTTATTTTACATTTGTCTTACAGCAGAGAAGCAAATGCATGCTATCAGTGAGTAGAAATGCATTAAGTATGAGATGATTTTTTTTTTTTTTAAGTGAGCTGGGATTGCTAAATTTATTTGGGCACAGTTTGAGTTTGTCTTTGGATTCCTGTGTTGTGACATCAAACAGACACTGGTGTGAACAAGATCAGACTGGTGACCCTACAAGGATAGACTCGGTGCATTTTGGCAGCCTGGCTGGGTGGCACTTGAGATTTATTGTGACACACTTTAATATTCGTAATCTTAGTTAAATATTTCTGCCCTGACGTGACTTCAAGTTGCCTTTTCTCCCAGCATTTTTGGCATCTGCAACCTAACAACAGACATGGAAACACTGCTGCCACTGTTGCACTATGTATATATATGTAGCGTGGCATTTCAATATCCCATAGGATCATGGTCAAGTACATCTTGTTAAAACTATCCTGAGGGGGGTGATCATTTCATTGTCTACACAGAGCACACAGAAACAAGACAAAGCGCCTAGTGTGCTCTGAACATGTGGCAGTTTTTCCTGAGTGGCAACACCAGATAGCAGCTGTCACCTCTGACATCATCACTGGGGTGAACTGGCCCTTTCTTGGTGGCAGTGTGCCCCGGTTTGCTCTGGTAAACAACGTGGGCAGACTCAAGTAAAGCAGAGACTTCCTTTCTTTAAAAAAAAAAAAAAAAAAAAAATAGAGATACAGTGGATCTGCATGTTAGTTGTGTGAGTTAAATAGTTTGTGATGTGAGTATAAAACAATGTCATATGGGTTTTAATTCTTTTTTCGCATTTTCTTTGTCAAACACAAACACACACACACACACACACACCAACTAAAACACACCACCATTAAAGAAACTGGACACAGGCATTTTGAAAATCTTACAATGTATATAATTGACACAAGATTTCAGGTACAACAGCAAATGAGACATTTGTATTTTTCAACCTCTTTCTGGCATCTATCTTCACCATAAGCACAAACTCTCCATAGATTTCTGTTAACATTAAAACCAAAGTAAATAAAAGCAAGAAAATGAAAAGTACTTTTTTTTTCCTCATAAATTGGCACCTTTCAGAAATGCCTTCCATGTTCAACTCAGTGTAGAATATAAAGCTGTCTTTAAACAGTTATCAGGATAATCAGCTTTGCATTTTGCCACCTAGTGAATGAGGGAGGGATCGAGGTGCGCTAGACTAACCTTTCTCCCGCTTCCTCTCACACTTAGGGGCTTTTTGTTTACACTGTTTCACCACAGTTGAACAGGAGACATCTTGCTGGGCCGTATCTATCTGCATACACACATCCCCAATCAATAGTCGTTTCTGGAAGGTGTTGACTTGCGTATTGATCGAACATCTTGTGATGTCTTTGTGCAGACAATGCCATTTATTGGCCTCATAAAAGTGCAGGTTTTATAAAAGGGAGGGGGACTTTGGGCAACAAATTAATGAGATCAAAAGGTGAAGGAGGAGAGAAGGGGGTGTGGGGTTGGGGGGGTTGTGTGTGTGGTGGGTGGGTGGGTGGGGGAGGGGTGGGGTTGGGGGGGGGGTGTGCAAATTTCAGCCGATGACATTGTGAGGCAGTCATTGAAACTGAAGATGTGAGTCTAAAGTCGCAAGTCGTCTTTGAATTGGAATGTCACCATCACAGTTGGAGTCCTTTCTCATTCTTTACAGGGCATAATGTGCACTTTCACATTCATATTCAGATTTTTTTTTTTCTCGAGGGTCGCAAAAAGAAGACCCATGTGGTGTTCTTCCTATTTTGCTCTTTGTTTAAAAATTGTATTTTTTTCCCCCCAATGGAACATCTAATAACATTATATGTCTCTTTTCTCAAAATTGACCCCAACCCTGGACAAAGTGTCAAAGGCAGTCACAGGCAGATTTCTTAACCAGGGACTAACAGAGAGACAGACACACACACACACATACGCACACACAGAAACATAGCATTCATTAATAAAGCATGTCAAAAAAAGAAAATACTATCAAAGTAACCTGTCAGGCAACAAATATGACAACAACCTCACCCATTTTCAGAGCAGTAATTAACCAAGTATTGAACAGATGTGCTTGTCAATGTTTGACTTAACTCTTAACATCTCAGTTGGATCTACAGTATTATTAACTGTGTAGGGACATTTAGATTTTTTCATAAAATTAATTATAGTGGATTGTCCCAATGTGCAACTGAAGCAATGATGTAATTGAAAAAAAAAACGTGTCCATTAGCGTCCTCCACATTCCATTTCACTGTCACATACAATACTGACAAGCACAGACACCATCAATACGGATTGGGAATTATTACAGTAGTAGGTTGAAAATCCCATTTTTGAAAACTTAACTATATTAATCTTCCATTGCTGTGAGTTAAATAGCACTCAGCCAGACAATGTTAGTCTGATACATTTCATTTCTGTGCCATCCAAACAAGATTAATAAAGGCTCGATCGTCCATCCTTTGTTTGCTATATCAATCATAGACAAGTACACACATCCACACACATACATACATGCAACCATTGTCCCGTCATCCTGCGCACGGCGTTTCTTAAATGAGAGCTTTGACATTTCTTTGAATTAAAATGTGGTGCGTGTTTCCTCCCAGCAAGCTTCTCATCAGGAAAAGCCTTACACATGCGTTCCCACAACATTCCCAGTAAGGTTGACACATAACGAAGCACTGTGTCATTATCATATTGCCTTGCCTATCATGTAAAAAGCACGAGGAACGCTTTAAAGGTCATTATAACTGATGAGTGGGTAGAAGGGTAGAGGGAGTTGGGGGTGGGAGGAAAGAGGCACTGATACAGAGAAGTTGCAGAAAATTGGAAGGCAGATACGGATACTCTGACAGATGATGAAAGAAATAAGAGTTATAGCATACAATGATTTGCCCATTATAAAATTTTGATACCTAATTGGCTATTTTTTGTCCTGAAAAACAACAGAAAAGCAATCAAAAATATGTACACTGTTGTGTCTGCCATAGAAATAGTAGAACGGTTCAAAGACGTGCAAGGTGTGGCTTTCACTGTGATAGGGATCGTTGCTGCTATTCGACAAAAACATATGACATTGTTGGCTGCAATTATGATGCTAATCACAGGAACACTGGGCCTTTGCAGGGAACACACAAATTGATGCGTATTATATTTTTGCTCTGCACTGCGCACATAAAAGGAATACTGAAAAAAAGCTACATGACAGCAGTGTTTCTGCTTCTGTGTACTTTTCTGCTCTGCTACACATCTTCCAAAATCATGAAGTGTCAATCCTTTGCTGCGAGGGCAGTCTTAAACTGACACCTACATTCCACATACAGTGCTCTATAGTGGGAAGATACTGTCATCTGAGACCTGACCCAGCCTAACATGTGTTTTGCTTACACCAGACTCTTGAGTTGATCCTACAGGGTCTGGAGAGAGAGGGAGAAATGCCTCAGCGGGGAGGGGGGAGGGGGGAGGGGGGGGGGTGTAGGGATGAGTGGATGGATGGAGTGGCGGATGGGTCACGTTACTCCCACATTAGATGATCATGTCAGTGTGAATGTGATCACGGCTATTATTACAGCTTACATGATGAAATGGCAAAAAATGCTGACGCAGAGTGCTCTCATCCTCTCTGAGAGAGTGTGTGTGACTGTAATGATATTGTGAGGCTTAATGCATTAGGAGGTCTGGTGGGCCGTGCTGTCCAGATTATAGTCCTTTAAAAGTCATCAATACATCAATTAAGTTTGTGGTTTGTGTACTTCTTCTATAAATATTGGGGAGTGGTAAACCACTCTGGGGTCTATTGTCAGGTATTAATAAATAAATAATTCTACTGAATAACTAAGTGCTGTGTAATAAAGTGAGTGGAATAACACATACATGTATCTGAATGCCACTGCAAGCCCAATTCTCCCTCTCCCCACGGTGTCAACACCAACATACTGTTAGCGATAGTCTTATTCATGTCTTAGGTACAGATATAATCTCAAAGAACCCAAACACCAGAAACAAAACATTAGAAGATGCAAAAAGACCAGCTCTAATGGTGTAATAATATAGCAAGAAATAAAAGACGAGAGCAGAACCAAAACATTTATGAATACTCGTAATTCCATTTTGTTCTAATCCAAAACCATCCATGTCCATCCAAATGATTTTTTTTGTTGTTTCCTTATTTAGTTTTGGCAAAGTAACTAACCCCCAACTTCTCCTCCCTCCCCTTTCAGACTCTCCCTAACCCCATGTCCCAAACTCAGTCCCGGTTGGTAGATTCCCCCGTCAATTATCGCCGGAGCAGCAAAACAAGCAGTGAAAGCAGGTAAATGGTGATGAAGGGGAGGTTCTGGTTGGCTGAGGCTTTCATCACCTTCTCCTGTTCTGGAGGGTAGAGGTTGGGTCGTTCAGTGATGGGGACAACAGGGCGTTGGCTCCGGGAACAAATATCGTCAGTGCACATGCCGCTTCCTGAACCGCTGACATCGTCACCTACAAACAGAGGGTCAGGACATGAGTCTGATGGTAAAACATAGGTCAAATTTACAAATGGTGCTGTCAATATATTCAAATAATTAACATATGTATGCAATTGCCATATACTCATACATACAAAAGTACTATACATATGCATACAACTAGCAATAAAATATGAGGTTGACTATCCAAAAATGAGTGGAAATTTTACTGCCAGTTATTGCAAAAAAAAGAAAAAAGAGATATGACCTTAATTTTTCAAAATGGTACTTTGAATGTATGCCTAGAATTTTTATACCATTGTCTTAATTCGAAAAATACTGCTTTTGTTACTTGTTTATTCCCCTTAATCTAGAACTTGTGAAAAACCATTTTCTGTGAGTCATCTCAGAAGTTTCTTGTGAATGTTTAGAAACTTGTGGGTTGTGATGGTACTGGTTGTAAAGTACTCACTGGTGTCCTGGAAGTCCACGTCATTGCCGTTGAGAGCATTCTTCAGGCGGTGTGTCATGATCTTCAGCTGCATGATCTGTTGGCGTATTGTCATGTCTGGCTTGGTGATGTCAATTTCCACTTCAGGGTTGTTGATCTGGCTGGCAAGGCCGTCGCCCATCACCTCGGGAAGGTACCTGGCACACACAAACAGTTGCTCAGCAGGTGACATCTTAAACTTCTCATCATTTCATCACAGTTAATTGGTGACTATGCAACTTTTGCTGAACAAAGCCCACTGTGACATTGAATTTCCTCCACTTCTAGCTTTGGATTCAGTTGCTTTTAAGACCTGACTAAAGTGTGACCGAAATTAGGACATAACTAACATGTCTCCTGGTGAGGTCTGGTATGTTTACTTCTTGTTTTACTTTTGTGATAAACCTTTGAAATGTTTATTTGTTGTGCAAGTAGAGAAGATCTAAAGTCTGTGACTCAATATGTCTGTTACACAGCACTTACTATCTAAAGTTTGCTATCATTTGCCACCATAAGATATTGGTACTACCATACCAAATGAATTGAAGATTGAAGATTGTGTTATTTCTTCTTTCAAAACATATATAGACTCACTTTAATATGAAGATTCATTTCAACACTGAATCCATTATGAAACTTGAAATTTGATGGCTGGGATTATTCCTTCAACATTTAGTGCATAAAAAACTGTTTTGTAAAGATGTTTGTTTGAGATGTTCGATGAGCCCAGTAGTAACCAACAGTGTGCATTTAATTAAAAGCAGCATATGTTATATGCCCTACCTGGCACGGTTCATGCCGTTCCAACACTTATCCTCAGCCCCTGCACCGGTGGCCACTCTGTCACTGCAGAGAAGACTTGGAAGAGAAACCCAGTACGGCTGCATTTCCTTCAGTCTTGCGGTTACATCAGACACCTGAAGAGAGCATGTTCTTTTATACTTTGGCCCAAAAAAGTCATAGCTTGATGGTACACTCAAACAAGAGATTAAGAGAAACTCCTGTCTCGTAAATAACCAACTGCAGTGCTCAGTCATCTGCTTTAATCACCAATCCAAGCATTCATTGCCCTCTAATCACCTCATAGTCGCCTGTGTAAAGGTGAAATGAACATCAAAAGGGCTTTAATTGCCCATGATGAGCAATGGCTCCTGCATCATAAAACAGCACCATGAATGGGCCAGATGAGGCCATCAGAGAGCAACAACAGGGATTCAGATTCACTTGGGTAAATACTAACCAGTTTGTCCAGTTTGTTAGAGGATCCCATTGTGTCCTCCACCATAACCTTCCCTCTCTTCATGAAGTCGTCCACTCCTGTGCCTGTGCTGCTGGTTCCTCTCTCTCCGAGGCTGCCACATGCCTGAAACAACTGGGATGGGAGAAAGAAAGAAGAGAAGACGGAACAGAAGAGAGAAGATGTGGGAAAGAGAGACAAGTTAACCAAAAGTGTTCAACAAGGAAATGTTCAGACAAAAGCTTAAAGTACATCCATTTCTTTCAAAACATGTCAAGGTCTGAAATAGATCTACTGTAAGTGCTTTACCATTAATTATATCTTCAGCTTCAACAAGTAACTTGAACTATAAGGCTTCAGACTCACTCTATAAACTCTATTTTCCTACCATATGTAGTTCATACCCTATATCTTTATTGGTGTTAAGACTGAAATCTGATAACGCTGAAAGCAGCTCTCTGAATAGAATCCTATAAATCCATATTCATACTGCATCAGCAAAACAGTTTGTGTTTGTTAAACCAACTTATCAATATGTACACAAAGTGCATTTCAGCATATTATTGGTACTGGTTATTTGCAGGGTCCCAAGAGTCAATCACAGCATCGCTCCAGCAGAATGATTCACAGCTCAGAGGATGCTACTTGTCCTGATGGGGCTTAAATTATATAAATGGAGCTGAGGGAATACAGGAGTACTGCAGTCAATCTGTCATCCAATCTGGCCTTCTTAGGAGAGCCTCAAGCCTTTGAACCTTCACACATAACTATAAAATAATCCTGTCTTAAGCTTCCAGTCATGTCTGTCACTATAACTCGCTGGTGTTGTGTAGTTCACAGTAGATTGAATAATGGGTAGAAGAAATGTGGTGTTGACTCTGTTACAATGGAGAAGTGGCAGAATACCTTCAGGAACATTTGCATATACATAGCATACATAATATTGCAGTTTCTATATCTGTATTTGGTATATTTTATGAAGAAAGCACACAACCCAACATATGGCTTTGGTTTGATGTCAGCAGATTATGTAAATAGGTTGATAATCTGTTCTACACAGTGTCTACTATAATACTAGACTAAGGACAGCAATTGACTTCTATGGGATCAAAACAGCACTTTTCCCATGAGATGAAGATCAGAAGCTGAAGCTGTGTGTGATCACCATACTGAACCAGGTCAGAGGCAGTCCGCCAGGCTATGGTTCACCTCAAGCCAGCCAGGCTCTTTAACAGCAAACCAGCACAGAGGAAGCTTTGTCTTACCTCTCACCATCTACGCTGTTTTCCACCTTCCACCAAACAACTCAGATTTTCATTGCTGCCAGCACCTTTTAAGGATCATATAAAAGTGTTTCTCAAACACCATTAAACAGTGAAGTAAACGGTTGGCCTGTAGGTTCTGTCATGACTCACATCCTTTTATTTTAACAGCATTTATTTAGTGGTAGGATAGGTGTTTATTGTACAGATGAATGTAGGGGCAAGGGGTGTGTGTGCGGTCTGTGGGATTCAGGTTCAATCACAAAAATGATCTAAGCTTGAACTTAGTTCACTGAATATTTGATGGTTTGCACATTTGCTTTTCTTAAGACAGTAAACAGTATTTTTTTGGGATTTACCAAGTTTAAAAGGCCCCTTAAAACTTGGTTTCAAATCTTCTCAAGATTTTCTCTATAACATTAAACTAAATAATTGTTCTGACCTTGCTGTTGATGGTGTCTATATTCTCCGTCATGGTGAGCATGGCTTCTGATATGCGATTGTGGAGGGAAAGGACCACAACATCCACACCAGATGAGCCATCAAAGTGATCAACCACTTGAATCATCGTTTCTACAAAGACAGGAGGAACAGTCAGTGTGAAGAAAGTGTGAAATGTTTCATATGTATTACCTTGGTAGAATGATTCAGTTGTGTTAGCCGCACAAAGTAACATCATGTGTAGGATGAACCCAAACATATGCTTGAATTGGATGCCAGTGGGAATGTGTATGTGGGTGTGTTCCCCACCTGCCAGGTGCCTCCACTCAGTGTTGAGGTCAGCCTGGTTGGACAGACAGCCCTTCATGACGTTGCTGCAGTAGTTGGCACAAGGTCTGGCAGAGGCCATGCCACGGCAGTGGGGACAGTAAGTCATCCTCATCGTGGCCCGCATACATTCCTGGCTAAGCTGCACCTGTAGTAGGGCAAAGACAAAAATAAACATACATCACCTGGATGAAAAATGAAATGAAAATTGTTCTATCAAGCATACATGATCGAATAGTCTAAAAGATACAAATGATAGCAGCAGGTGATCAAACTGTACATTTGACCACTTTGACTGTTAAAAGCTCTGCTGCTACATGAGAATTAAATTTTTGTTATACACAACTGTTCAATTTTAATAAGAATGTAAAGATGTAAATTCCTTATACTAGACAATGACAGTCATAGAACCGTGGGAGGTCACCTCCCATGGTGACCTTTTTTTTTACTTTGCACCAGACTTTCATTCAGCACAGTTTCCTTGGAAACCACTTTGGGAGAATTTGCTTTTTGTTTCACATGCGATGAAAAGGCCCTGACATTCATACGAGTATTCTCAGTCCCTCACTCCATCCTTCCTGCCCCTTCCATTTCTCTCACTATCCCACAAGGCTGTTCCCCCAGGAAAGGGCCTTCGTGCGTGAAAAGTGAAACTGGGTTAATACCAGTAAGCTCTGTTCACAAGAGAGTACAGCTATGCATACAAAACCTCAGGAAGTGTGTGTGTGAGAGAGAAAGAGAGAGAGAGAGAGAAAGATGGAACAAACCCAGCTAGGCATACAAAGCTCCTCTAAGCTGACATCTGGGCCAGCCTGATGCTTTTCCTGGAAACTGTTCTTCCATCATCAAAGTCACAGTTAAAACCAGCTTTTAACAAATATACAGCGGAAATAGGACAACAATAGGGATCAGGTGGGAAAACAAATTATTGACACTTTCAACATTCTACAGACCTGTCAGTAGTTTAGTACAGATTCAAATTTGCTCAGCATAATTACATGCTCACAAAAATGATCATTCTCAGGCTAAAATTACATCCTTGGTACCACAAACAGTAGCCTTTACCCCTGATAAATATAATCAGTAAAAAGGAACCCTCTTTTTACAGTAGTCCTTCATCGTGAAATTCTGGTGTGCATTTTATTATATGTACTTTAAGCAGTTCATAGCTCTTTTGATGTTTTCTGAATGGATCTTTTTTTGTGATCCATACTTTCCCTCACATTCTAATGTTGAAAATATTGGTTGTTAAGTTTCAAACAACCTTCATTTGATACATTCTAGCTTGGGTTGTATTTTTCTGCCTTTAGTCTTTTTCTTTGGCAATAGTCTATTACTATTTATGGGTTTATCAACCCAGATATCCCACAAGGATTGTATGTGATCCACATAAGGCAAAAGTAATTTATTTCAACACTGTTTCAACTCAGAATGAAATCTTAAATTACATTACAAAAACACATAATAAGCCTAAATTAGTAAAAGCATCTCTGATGCATAAAATACATCAATAACATTTGGTAATTATTGCCAGTTGCAGAAGGAGGACAGCCTAAAGTGAAATAAGTGACACAGAAAAAGCAATAACCACATTCCCAGGCTTAATCTCAAGTCATATGAGACATGAGTCAGATCCTCACTCCTGCCCTCCTTTTCTACCCCCCCTCCCCTCCTTCCATCCTTACCCTACCACTCATTAGCCAGGGATGAGTCAGACGAATGCTTTTTTGGTGAGAGAGAGGAGCGAGGGAAGGGAGCGTGTGGGGATGGGCAGAGAGAATGATATGGGGGATGTTAAAAAAACTATGAGATTCACCAAAGGGGCGTTGGCAGGGGAGCAGAAAACCGAGGGTTATGTTAATGAAATACTTATCAAGGAGAGGCAGTCATTAATCTAGTTTCTGTTACATCATCTGCACAGTATTAATGCTGGGAATCCCTGGTCAGGCACAACAGACATGAAACAGTGTGTAACTTCTCTGTAGTGCTAATTGGAGGTTGATGTTGACAACTTCCTCTGTAACCTTGGATCTGTGGTGCACCAAGCGCTGTGAAGGAGAGGCTGTCACATTAAAACCATTAAAAGAACTGCTGCAACTAATGATTACTTTTATTATAGATCAATCTGTTGATCATTTTTCTTATGGGTTGAAATAATGAATAAGAAAACTATATGTTTCAGCATCAATCGACACCTTACAAACAAAAACACTGCCCTCAGTCTGGCTTCATTTGAATCATCTCTATACCGGCCTATCAAGAGATATCAAGAGAAAGTTTTAGATTTGAAATACTCTCTTCTGCAAGTTTGCATGTGTGTCTCTTTGATGTGGCTGTGTTACATTTTAAACACCCATACCCTTACTTGTCCTTGCTTCACCTTCACAGCATGCTCCCCATACCTGTCTCTGTATTGCCCGCGGCAATCGAGCCTAAGACTCTTCTGTCTCTTGCTCTCTCTCTCTCTCTCTCTCCCTAACTGTCCTGTCTCTGTAATTAGTAAGGATATATGAGCGACCTCTCCCCCTTGTGTTATAGAGTGAGCCAATCCAGACTCCTTGCCTCCAGAGTGAGCTATGTGGCGCGTGGCCTACTTCCTCCACTCCCCTTCCAGAGGGAATAAAACAGTCCAGAAAAAGTTGAGGACACAGCAACTGGTGCAGCCCAAAGCGAAGCAAGGGAGCAGTTAATACTGTACAAGAAAAGAAAGACATCAACGCATTCTACTGATAAGATCTCTCTTTTTGTCTTACAAGCACATCTTTTAATTTATTCACTTTTCCAGTAATAACGCATCTTGGTCTCTCTCTGCTCTGCTATGGTCTATTCCCAGCCTCCTTTCACAATATTCTTTCATCACCTTTCACTACAGCTCCTATTTGTCACGGCTAATCAAACTAATACAAAGCAGGGATTCATGTCATGTTTCTTCTTAGTTGGTAGCAAAAACAGACCTCCTGCGCACACACATACAAAGCGAGAATTTTGTTTTATTCTATCCTGGTTTGCACTCAAGCAGTGTAATACCTCCCTAAGCAGCATGTGGTAAACATCTTCAGTCACTGGGCCCTTTAAGTGGCAATACATAGCTATAAATAGGAGCGGTTGTCTCATTAGGTCCAATCAATCGAAGATAGAATTACAGGAGAAAGGAGGGGAAAGCTAAGATTCAAATTAGTATACCAAGCTATTCACACTTATAGGAGACAGAAGACAGCACAGGGCATAGCTCTGGAAAATATCAACATAAATGACAGAGTATAATTTACTGGACATAGACGGAGAATAAAGGATTGAAAGAGAAGTAAAACAGGGACAAGAGAGGATGCTGGAGTTTGTCACAGTCTTTGTATTATCTTCTTCACTTGCTGTCTCTCACTATCTCATTTGTTGCTGTCACAGCACAGTGCTGATTGTGTGCCGGGGAGGACAGCAACACAGACTGGCACACAAGTTATGAATATGAAATTGAACAGTTGACTGAAATCTGTACTTCTTTCAGTCAAATTGCACCAAACTGGCCTCTTGAAGAAAATTAGACATCCCGTCTTCTTGTATAGTTAAATGGACCTTGAAAATTCCCTTTTTACAGAGATTGACCAAGTTTGTCCATAATGACTATCGCAATACAGTGTGCTCTTGCCTTCCCTCTTAAGACTTCCTGTGAGTGTGTAAATAGGGCAGAAGGCAGTCCGTGACCTCATTCAGAGCGGCAGCAGTTCCAGTGCCCTGGCATTAGTGCTGAGATTTTGTAAATTTTGTAAAAGCGGCGCTTATTATTTACACATTTTCCTCTAGCCAGCTTTGTTTAATGAACACATCGCTCAATGTCCTTCAGCACAAACAAAATGGCATTAGTCAGGAAATATGTATTAAGAAGCAGCCACACTGGGGAAATATACATCACTATCGGAGGGGAATGATGGAATGATGGGGTGTGTATGAGTGTGAGAGCGCTTACAGTCTGTGTGTGTGTACCTCTACCACTTGTGTGCATGTGTACTCCGGTGTGCATTTGGGAATGAAAAGAGATACTTATCAGCTTAGCATCTTGCTAACAGAGCTCTAACGGGGTTATACGCCACGTGGCTGGTCCTGGGGTACACCCATGAGTCACAAATCATGAATAGCAATTTCAACACAGTGTGCTGCCCATGCTAATGCACTCCCATTTGCTTGAGTCTAAGCTACCTCATGTCTGTCTACATTAGACTAGTTACACGAGTCCCTTAGCTCCAGGTCAAGCAGTTTTAGTTGTCACTGTCATGCTGTGTCTTGTTTTTCCACCAATTAACTGCTATGCTAGACTAGCTTTGTTCATTGTCATTCCTGATTTTTCTCCCCTGTGGCTGTGGAAGTGCTAATTTAGCTGTGTGCGGGTACTTAATTGAGACATCCTCCAGTCCCTCTGTGTAGGTGTGAGACATTGCATCTATTTAATGTTTATGTTTATTTTATTTAAGAAGGGACAATGCACATTAATTAACATGAGCACTTGGATCTATCATGTAAACGTGTCAGATTTAGCCATATGGGCTAATTTTCATCTGCAGTCCCTGGCAAGTTGATGGCATATAGAAAACATTAAAAGAAAACATACAAGAGCACATAAGCCCATAAGCACAGACAAAATAGTAAAACAATGACATAACTCCAGATTATGACAGCATGTTTGATTGTCCAGTAAAGCACTATTTTATAGATCTGGAGACAGAGTTGTATGTGCTGCTTTATAGGAAAAGGCTGATTGCACTAAAGTACTTTCTCTATGTGGTATTTTACAATCCCCTCTGGTAGTAGCTCTGGTAGATGAGTTTTGACTTTGTTTAATGAATTCATTGAGCGGAGGGGGAGCCAGACCATGAAAATTTTTATTATACACAAGTACAATATCTACAAATTTGATGTTTTCCCAGTTTAAGATATCAAATTTAGTTAAAATTTTGCAATGATGATATGAATTTGATTTTTTAATCCAATGTTTTCAAAGCCTGCTTACAAAGTGTTTCTACTGATTGTAATGTGGTCCTACCTGTCTGTGTCCAGCTGGTTCATGTGTGAGACAATCATGGCATTGGTTTACAACTTTGAGGCCTTGTTATTTAAATTGTTCCTAATGTATCTAATATTTACCAAATTGAATTTGATTCTGTTCACACCTTTTTTAAACTTGTGTTTTGAATGTGAGTTGTGAATCTATTATTATGTCTAAATATTTAAACTCATGCACTACTGATAGTCTTCTCCCTGCACTGTAACATCTTGGTCTGGGTCTATATTTGTAGACTGAAAAAAAAACAACATACAGTTTTACTGACAGTGAGGTGTAAACATCAGTTTGTTAACCAATTAGAGATATTGACCATTGAAGCTGATAGTTCTTCTGTGGCTTGCTTCTTGTTTTTAGCATGTAGATATATGACCGTATCAAATTTTCTGAGCAAGAGAGAGGCCAATAGAGAAACGCTTGGCCAGGCTGTCTCACTCTGTCACTAACATACAGTATGTGCCACCCAGCAACACACATACAGCAAGAAACATACATCAGAATGAAAGGGAAAAGGATCATATAGTTTTTTCTTTGACATTCATCCAACTGTGTGGCCTTGCAGTCAGAAAGTAGCACCAGAGCCTATTTTGTCATGCTACTTTTTTTATTTCCTCCTGCTCTTTTCTTTTCATGCTTACACACAGCCTGACCTTGTAATATTTCATCAAGAAACGAATTGTAATATTCATCTCTGCTGCAGCATCTGTTTCCTCAGAGGACGTGTATATTTCTCATGAGGGCACTGCTCTCAACTCTCCTTGCCCAGTGTCTGACGGGAAATATTTTTCACTGGTGCATCAATACCGGCCACCTCCATTTCTGGAGCTGAAATGATTTCTCAGTCTTGCTCTGATCTTAACCTTACTCTTGTCTTATACTCTGAGGGGACCATTTCTCTTGGGAGATATTAACCCTCCCCGCAGCCAAGGGAGACATTTTTCAGCGAGGAGCTGACATTAACTGTTGTTGTAGGGGCTGATTGTCTGAGCCATGGGGCATACTTTATAGAGCCTCTCGTTTCCAGCAACATTGATCTGCCACTGCTTAATACTATGTGCACGGACTGGTAAAAACAGGCATATATTTGTGTGTTTATGTGTGTGTGTTCACATCAAGGAAGAAGAATGGTGATCACTATAGAAAAAGATGACTAGAGACCTCATAATGCAAGAATACAAATGGACCTGCATTGTGAGCACAGAATATTAGCTTTGGGGCAGATTAGACACCAGTAAAAAGGTTTGTGAGGCAGTTAGTCACTTCCATCAAAAGCAATAAAAGTAACCAGTCTGTCAGGCTCCCTTAATACTGAAGAGAAAAGGGCAATGCCATGATAAATGACAGTCAAAGGGAAGAAAATGTGGAGGAAACTGGAAAGAAAACTGGGGTGAGGGGGTGGGAAAAGAAGTTTTACCTGGGAGACCTTGCGCACCACGTCCCCACTGATCACCAGTCCCTGAGCAAACGAACGTGCAGCCACAAATGTGCGTGTGACCTTCATCTTCAGGTCACGGGGTGTGTCACCGAAGGGCCGTAGTGTTTCTATCTGCTTAGACACACACTCCAGATAGTCCTCCCCTGTAATCAACAAACATTTTATTATTTTATAATGTTGTATAGAGCAGTGGTTTTCAAACTTTTTCATGTCAAGGACCCCTAAACTGACACAAATTAGACCATGGACCCCCATTTGATAATATTTTGTCCCAGAGTCCCCCATCTGATAAGATTTTTGCCAAAATAGTCATACATTCTGTCATTGTATTACTTATGGATATTATAGTGAAATTTATATATTATATTATAGTGAAAATAAATTATTCCCACTTTTGCTGGGGACCTGGAACCCCCTAAAGGACCCCTGTGGGTATCCGAATTCTACTTTGAGAACCACTGCTATAGAGATGTTTGGCATACCTATGAAATACTGCTTGTTGGCCTGGTAGAAGAGCTTCTCCAGCAGCCTAGCCCAGAATTCATTGAGCACCTCTTCCAGGTTGAGGTTGGAGCCTCGGTAGTAGCTCCTCAAATCTGTGTACAGGTCAGAGAACAGCTGGGAATTCTGGGTGTATACGGAGCCCCAATTTTGATTGAAACTCTCCTGTAGTGTACTCCCAGAGCGGTTCAGCAACTCCTGGAAGTAATCTAAAAACAAAATATAGAAAGTTGATGGTTAAAAACAAAAGGAAAACATGCCTTTGATTCTTATATCATAGTTTATAGGGTAAGAAAGTATATACATTGTTTTTCACTGTGCCCTATTAGTTTTCTTTCTCCCCTTCCATATCCTCACTCTTATCATTCACAGCAAGTACAGTGTTTTTACTGCTCAATATGAATGTAAATACTGCATGAAAAAAGCTTCTAAGAACCAAACAACTGCCTATAGTGTTCCCAAATTACTAATAAGAATTTCAAACTTTAAAGAAACTGTGATGTTTTTTCTATATAAATAATCTTAATCTTAAAGCTTTGTGCTGCCTACCAACACTGCCTCATACTGTCAGTGAACCTAAAGTTGAAGTAAGTTAGGGTGTCCTTCTGGGGGATGTCAGAGAATTGACAGTGCTTTAGGGTGCAGTATATACTGCTCCGAGTAAGAATTTACAGATGGGGAACAGGCAGAGGCAGGCAGTCAAGCAGACAGACAGGTAAACAGACAGATAGGCAGGCTTTCAATCTTAGAAAAAAAGAAGAATGCTGAAGTCTGACTGATACATGCAAAAAAGAAAAGAAAGCAACGGAATTGAGTGTAATCTAATGTAAAATTGAAATCGTAAGCTTTAAAAAAAAAAAGATTTAACACAGGGATGTTGTATTGGATTGCACAAGTGTAGCTAAAACTGTATTGTACTTAACAGGTCAGAGTTTCTGTCAAGGTGCATACATTCACATATCAAGTCTGTTTTTATAAATTCCTGTTTTTCTGTGACCAGTGGCATCAAGATGTTTCCATCCCTTTTGTGTGCAAACAATGTTTATAAATGAGGCCCCCGTTCTGCCAAGAGTATGGCAGCAGAAGGTTCAGCACAAGCATCCGTGTGCCCGGACCATCCATCCATTGAGGCCAACATTTGCTTTGCATCTACACATACACAATGGGATCAACCTGGTGCATGTGTGTGTGTGTGTGTGTGTGTGTGTGTGTGTGTGTGTGTGTGTGTGTGTGTGTGTGTGTGTGTGTGTGCATGTTTATCTGTTTGTCTGCCTGTGTTTGTGGCGGGGAGATGGAAGCTGTAGTCTGCAGCAGTGTTTACTTTGTAGGTGTCTTATCTCTGCCTGCCACCACCCCAGATCGGGAGGAGACGAGAAAAGGGGAGTTTGCGGCCTCCACAGGGGACACCCAGCCTGGAGTTAGCTTATTCCCCTAACGAAGCTGTTTTCAAAAACATCATGACACACACAAACAAGCGACACACATAGACACACACACTCTACCATATTTAATCAACATACAAACCGTCCTCTAGCAGTTTCCCTAACGACAACATTGGGAAAAACCAAGTCAAGTTATACAGTAGCAAAACACCTACATGAGCAGGGCCTGAAGACAATCACAGTACTTGGTGTTATATAATTTTAATATGCTAAGCTCATCCTGACCCATCTGCGTGGCATTATCTAAGCACTGGCCTTGTTGGATACCGTATCTCTGTTCTGCTTTCTCACTCATTAATAAACACCAGCCGGCCTGCTTCACTGCTGCTGTTATTTGCTACTTTCTTCTGGCATTTTCACAGACTGGGAGCTAAAAGGTCTACTCTCGTCGGAGCCACTGATTTGAAAAGATATATTTAGTAGTTAATGTTAAGAGAAACACTTTCCTGTGAAGGCTGATTGCTAATTCCACTAGCAGACAACCAATCTGAGACATGAGTCATTTCATAGCCTTGCTTTTGCTACATTTAGAGTACTTCAAAAGGCTTACAGTAACTGAAAAATGAATCTAGAAACTTCAAGGGACACTCTTGAAGTTATATGTTGGATATAACTTCAAGAGTGTCCCTTGATGTTTCTGGATACATTTGGTTTGTGTGCCTAGACACATCAAGTCATATACTAAGACCAATTTCCCTTTCACATTTCTTTCAGTAGAGTTCAGTAATGTAAGAGTAGTGTAATATTGTCATTCATTATATCTCTAAAGACCAAATTTTAAATGCCTTTATTTTAAATACTGGCCCTTTTGCTACATTGTGCTGAACTCCTAAGACTGCTCCTCCTCACTGGTTGTAACATAAAATGCATTTTTTCTTAATTTAACATTGTATTTTAACAATACGTGGGAGTTTTATCATGTTACAGAATATGTTCTATTTTAATATAGTGAAACCTTTTTGTGTGTCAAATTAATACACTAGAATTATGTCAGTAATGAAAAAAAAACCCAAATCAAATAACTATTTGGTTTTAAGTCCTACTGTAAGATGATAAGAATGGTGGTTTAAATTGTGTGATATGTCTAAATGAGGGTAAAGGAAAACAAGAAAATGTTCTCAACCAGATAGAGAAAACCTTTCTCGTAAGCTCCTCATTATAGCTGCAGACCTCAGAGCACAGAACAAATGGCGACATAATTAATGGTGTGTAGCCTATGTCTTTGCGTGTGATGCAGTGGCGGCTGAATGTCCAGTGTTCGTTCTATACTGAGACTTCCTGGCTGCATGACACGTCATTCCCTTGTTCCCTGACCTCCTGCCACTCAAACTATCTGCAAACACAGCTCTGGGCCAGCCTCAAAGTACCAGGAGATCTGCGTCTCTGTCACTCACACGAACATGTGCATTTGCGCAAGCCAACACACAAACATATTCTTCGAGGAGTCAGCAGAAAAGCACATGTGTATACTCACATGTGCGCAGAGAAACCAACTTCAAAGTGACAGCACATTCACATGTACACGTACACACACAAGGATCACAGACGCACACAAAAAAACACACACTATCCAGAGTACACAGTGGCAGGCAGACAGACAGACGGGGAGCTGCTGTGACAGGTGCAGCTTTGCTTTTAATCCCCATTAGAATTCATTCCTGCTGTGTACTGTCATCCATACTGTAAAAATACCATAAGTCTGGCTAAGCGAAATGGGTTCCAGCAAAAACTATTTTATCTAGGTGATGGAGTAAAGTTGTTTTCTCCATTAAATGAATTATCCACATTTATGTTTACAGTATATTCCTAATGTGCACTGAGTTCATCTCATGTGGAGGGCAGATCTTGCTAAATGCTATCATGCTGTCGAGTTCTCCTCTACCCTTGAGCCCCAGTGAATAATGATCATCATTAGTATGACACAAAGCCCCTGTGCATGCGTGCAAACATGTGCTTCCGTGCACAGGAATGACCTTTCTCGTTCTTCATCTGTGCGTGTGTCTCCATGATACAGGGAGCAACAAGCTCATCCCTTCCTTCACACCTCTATCTTTTTACTCTCTCCCACAATCCTCTATCATCCCTTAAGCTTGACCTCCACCATCTGTCCTCCAGCATCTTCCCTCCAGGGAAGGAGTGATGGGAGAGGGCACCTAATCGCTTGTACCAGCACTTTGGGTGTAGAGGGAACAAAGAGGGGTCAAAGGGTGGTTGGGATATTTCGTCAGTTTTACTCATTTTCAATGTGGTAATCATGGGGATAGCATATTGCTCCTCAGTTTATAAAACTAAGCTTTAATATAGCAATGTCAAATGGTTGTAAGGACTGATAATTGCTCTTTAAGAGTTGCATTAGGTGACTTTTGCCATTGAATCCAAACATTTCAAATCAAACCATTCTGTACTGTACATGCAAGAGTTAATGCATTTAGCAGCCAAGAAGAAACTATTATCTATTAGCAACCTCACAAGAAATACTGCTTCATGAAGTCACTGTATGATTTCATGTACTGTGACTGTCTGAGCAACAAAACTCCAATTTATTTGGAAATTAAATTCATACCAGACTGGATATAGTTTTAATGGTCTGCAGTGTAGGGCAATAATTCAATATTATCATTTAATGACTTTTAGAGGAACCATATCATGATGATATGGTCTTATCATATCAGTCTGCTACAAATTTATGTCCAAATTAATAATTCCATGCAAGCTGTAATTTAAAGCACACAAAATTAACCTAGTAGTTTAGCATATATTTGTGTTACATTGTGATATGTCTATAATTACTCCTTTTGTATTGTCATAATAGTTTCACCCATAACGCTAAGCCCTACTGCAGACCAACCACTTTGACTGCATATTTGCATAATTAACTGCTTTTTTTTCTTGACAGTAGATTCAGAAAATCTCTCTAGCCACACTCTCCCTCCATCACATTCTGCTTTTTGCTTTTTCTTCTCTCTCTCTCTCTCTCTCTCTCTCTCTCTCTCTCACACACACACACACACACACACACACACACACACACACACACACACACACACACACAAATTTAGAACAAGGTAAGTCAAGCGTGTGTGTCTTAATGACTTTCTTCCTGTGGTGATGATTTCATTTGTAATCACTATGAGCTTCACATCCAGGCCACCTTGACATGTCAGAGGCTTATTTTTACTCTATTCCTACTCTATTCCTACGTTATTCCACTGGTTTTAAACTTGATTAAACACATGCACACACATATTGAAGTTCACACACAAACATATATAACATAAAATGGCTCTCAAGTATTCCACCCTCTTTTACACTCTCTTGAACTTTTATCAATCAATACAGTGTTTTAAACAGCCACCTCTGGGTGCCAAGTTTCCCTGTCTGTCTCTCTGGCCCTGTTCACACCTGGCATTACATGCGTCTTGGGTGATCTGTTCACAAGTAAACAGCTTTAAGTATGTCACGTCACACCTGGCATGTCACGTCACACACAGTGGCAGAGTGACCACTTATGATCAGATCCCACATCCCCACTCTATATGCAAATAAACTAGTACATCATTTCCGTTCACAAAGACCAAATGTGGTGCAGAGGAGAGCAAAACTCGGGAGAGATTCAGCAGCCAGACATTTCTCCATTAAGAACGGCTGAGATTGTCACTAAAATGAGAATAGCTGGTCCACCTTAAAGGTCAGTCCACCTTACATGAGCCTGGTCAGGTTAGGCTAACCCATTGTCGCTAACTTCATGGCTAACCCCCTTCACTTTAATCAGCAGGTGGCAAGCAAGACACAGGAACTTGGCTTGGGTTTTGAGGAGTTGTAGCATTTATTCACAGACAAATAGTCTAAACTCTACAGTGCTACATTCACAGCTATACTGCTAACTTCATACTCTCAGCTCCACTCACCTGCCCCTTTGTTGTTTGGCACTTTAATATGACTCCGTTGGCACACAAATGAGTACATAGTTCCGCTTACACAGAGGATGTTACTTGAGTAAGCGGTTCTTCTGTGTGGCCCAGGACACATTCAAATGTGGCCATATGCAGCCCAGACCACCTCCGAATGTGGTCTGAGCGATCGGATGTCAATGTGTCCTCAATGCGTTTTGGTTGCATTCATACCTGTACTTAGAGCTGTCCACTTGTGATCAGCTCACCCAAGAGGCATTTTAATGCCAGGTGTGTACAGAACCTCCGGTCTGTCTCTCTATCTTTAGTCTGTGCCCTCCTTTCATTGTCTCCTGCTTCAAGTTCTTTTATTGACAAGAGATTCTATGTAACACAGAGGTACCATTGAAGTTCCTCCAGCTGCCAGTCATTCTCACTGAGGGTTCAGGCTGATCCTGAGTTACTTTCTCACACAGATGTATTAACTGACCGAGGCTTGTGCTAGTCATTCCAGGCTAATCCTGAATTGGTTTTCTCATAGAGGGCTTAGCAAGCCTGGTAACATTTGTCACCATCTAATACAGTTAGAACTCTAAAATTGATTGGTGATTAAAATTATACTGCACTGATTTAGCATTGCCAAAATCACTGCATCAGAATCAGAATCATATTTATCAGCCAAGTATGTTTACACATACAAGGAATTTGATTCTGGCTTGGTGGCTCTCAATGTACTTACACAGAACAACAACACAACAATCTTCAATATAGTATACATAAACATATACATGTACATAAATATACACGAGGAACGACTACAGGTGAAACCGTTTCTGTGAACTGTAAACAAATAATGCAAAATAAAGAGTGCAAGGAGTCAAAAAGAGATGGTAAAAAAAAAGATTATATTCTTACTGTATAGTTGGTGGTTATGTACACTTTATACAGCCTGTTCAGATATACAGTAGTGAGTGACATGTATTGCACATTTGTATTTTAGACTAAAATAAATATATATAATTAGTAGGTACAGTAGGTATTCTAGTATTCCAGAGTTATTGCACAGTGCCACAGTGACGTCCATAAGTGTGACAGCAAGGGGGAAGAAACTGTTCCTGTGTCTGGTGGTTTTGGTGTACAGTATTCTGTAGCGTCTACCAGAAGGGAGAAGTTGGAACAGGTTAGGTCCAGGGTGTGAGGGGTCTGCAGTGATTTTCCCTGCCTGTTTCCTGACTTTGGAGGTGTACAGATCCTGGATGGTGAGCAGGTCGGCACCAATAATCTTTTCTGCAGACCCGACTGCCCGTTGTAGTCTGTTCCTGTCCTATTTGGTGGCTGATCCAAACCAGACAGTGATGGAAGTGCAGAGAACAGACTTGATGACTGCTGTGTAAAACTGGATCAGCAGCTCCTGAGGCAGATTGTATTTCCTGAGCTGGCGCGGGAAGTATCCTCTGCTCAGCCTTTTTGATGACTGTGTTGATGTTGGACTCCCACTTCAGATCCTAGGAGATTGCAGATCCCTGAAAACTGAAGGATTCCACAGCTGACACTGTGCTGTTGAATATGGTGAGGGGGGGCAATGATGGGGGGCTGCACCACAGGGCCAGCTGTTTGACCTCCCATCTGTATGCAGACTCTTCTCCATCTTGGATGTGTCATCTATAAATTTCAGGAGTTGAACAGACGGGTCTCCTGAGGTGCAGTCATTAGTGTAGAAGGAGAAGAGCAGTGGGGAGAGCACACATCCCTGTGGGGCACCAGTGCTGACAGTTTGGGTGCTGGATGTGATTTCTCCCAGCCTCACCTGCTACTTTCTGTCTGTCAGGAAGTTTGTGATCCACTGACAGGTGGAGGCGTGCACAGGACACTGGGTGAGTTTGGTGAAGAGGACTTCTGGGATGATGGTGTTGAACGCTAAGCTGAAGTCCACAAATAGGGTCCTCACATACGTCCCTGGTGTTGCAGAATGTAGTGCAGTCCCATGTTGACTGCATTGTCAACTGACCTGTTTGCGCAGTAGGCAAACTGCAGGGGGTCCAGCAGGGGGCCTGTGATGTCAGGTGTGTCAACACCCGTCTCTCCGAGGACTCGAAGGACTTCATGACCACAGACGACAGGGTGATGGGCCTGTAGTCGTTCAGTACAGTGATGAAGGGTTTCTCGGGGACCAGGATGATAGTGGGGTATTTAAAGCAGGAGGGGACTTCACACAGCTCCAGTGATCTGTCGAAGATACGTGTGAAGATGGGGGCCAGCTGGTCACTGCAGACTTTCAGACAGGAGGGTGACACGCTGTCTGGGTCTAGTGCCTTCCTGATCTTCTGTCTCTGAAAGAGCTGACACACATTCTCTTCACAGACCGTCAGTGCCGGTGGGGACTCAGGGGGAAAGGAGGTGTGATAGCAGGGGGTGAGGTTGGTTGTGTGATGTATGAGTTGGAGTGGGTGAGGGGTGTGAAAGTGGGCTGATCAAACCTGCAGTAAAACACATTCAGGTTGTCAGCTAGTTGAAAGTTCTCTGCAGTTTGGGGGGAGGGTGTCCTGTAGTTGGTGATGTCCTGCAAGCCTCTCCACACTGATGCAGGATTGTTAGCTGAAAACCTGTTTTTCAGCTTTCAGTGTAGTTCCTCTTTGCTACCCTGATCTCTTTTGTCTGTGTTTCTGGCCTGGTTGTACAGGATCCTGTCCCCACTCCTGTAGGCCTCCTCTTTGGCCTGAAGAAGCTGCCTGAGTCTTACTATGAACCAGGGCTTATTGTTATTGAAGGTGAAGAAAGTTTTGGTGGGCACACACGTCCTCACAAAAGCTGATGTAAGATGTCAGTGTCAGTAAGTTAGTCCAGGTCTGTAGATGCAGCCTCAAAAACACAGTGCTGTCAAAGCAGGCCTATAGCTCCAGTTTTGACTCATTGGTCCATCTTCCCACAGTTTTAATCACACGCTGTGCAGATTTTAGTTTCTGCCTGTACGTTAGGACAAGATGAACCAGACAGTGATCAGAGAGTTCCAAAGCTGTACAGGGAACAGAGTAATATGTGTCCTTAAATATTTTGTAGCAGTGGTCCAGTGTGTTTTTATCGCTGGTCGGACACTTAATATGCTGTCTGTATTTTGGCACCATGTGGCTGAGGTTTGCTCTGTTAAAATCCCCATGGATAATGAGAAGGGAGTCTGGATGTTTTCGCTCCATGTTGGTTATCTGGTCAGCCAGGTGTTGCAAGGCCTCACTAATACAGGCCTGAGGAGGGATGTAAACATCAACCAGAATAAAGGAGGAAAACTCCCTCGGTGAATAAAACAGTTTGCAGTTGATGAAAATAATCTCTAGGTGAGGAGTGCATATTTTGTTTGACACTGTGACATCTGTACACTAACCTTCATTTATGTAGAAGCAGATTCTGCCTCTCATCATTTTCCAAGTTAATTCCATTATGTGGTCTGCTCAGGGGAGTTGGAAGCCCGACAGATGTAGAATGCTGTCAGGGATGGACTCACAAAGCCAGGTTTCAGTGAAACACAGGCCAGCAGATCCTGAAAAATCCCTATTCGTTCTGTTTATGAGCAGCAGTTCATCCATTTTGTTGGACAGAGAGCGGACATTCGCCAGATGTAATGACAGGAGCGGTGTTCAGAGCCTTCGCTGTTGCAGCTTAATCAGCGCTTCCCTCGCCTGTATCTCCTCCAAGATCCACAGAGAGCTACTGCTCCTCTGACCAAAATCTCTGAAAAAGTTTCTGGGTGTGTAAAGACTGGTGAAAAAGTTTGTGAAGTGAACTGTTGAATATTCAACAATTCCTCCCAGGTGAATGTAATATTAAATGGAGTACTGGAGACTGCACATATAAATAAAAACAGAAAAAAATCTAGACAGTGCAACACAGAGGTAGATCAATCAGCTTGATATTCAATACATTCTTCTTCCGTATCAAAATCTGGTGCCTACATTACCCACAATGCAACTCGACTGCCGAAGGTTCGGTTGGATATTCAGGTGTGTTATGCTAGTAGTGGCTAACATAGCCTCGAGCCGCTAACCCCCAGCAGAGATGAGGAGCTCTAATAACCTCATTTATTTTTAACTCCACATTCCAAGATTTTTTCATTTTCAAACTTGCAGTCCTCAACCCCAACTGATAAAATTGCCCAAAGTGACATCACTATATTAGATTTTGCGCGGCTCCCTCTGAAGCCACAAAAGGCTTTTTGCAACTTTATTTCACATGTGCAGTAATACTCCCCAAGACCCGTAAACATACTTTGATGTGTAAAATTGATGCATTTCCCCTTTGGCAACTACACATCCGCACGCACCATGACTTGGGGAATTCCCCAAGGTTCAGTCCTTGGGCCTCTCCTATTCAACCTTTACATGCTGCCCTTAGGTCAATTTAGTCAAAAACACAAAATCTCTTACCATAATTATGATAACCATAATCACGTCTATGGTTCACTAGATTCACTGACAGAGGACACTGAACATATCAGTGATTGGATGTGCCAAAACCTCCTAGAACTAAATAAAGACAAAATGGAGATAATTGTCTTTGGTGCAAAGGAAGAAAGGCTGAAAGTTAGTGCTCACCTTGACTCCCTGTTGTTGAAGGCTAAAAGTCAAGTCAGAAATCTTGGTGTTATTATGAATTCAGATCTTAACTTTAATAGTCACATCAAGTCCATAACAAAGTCAGCCTTCTACCTCATGGGTGTCGCCTGGCCTGGGCATTCGGGGCTGTAGCCCCGTAGATCTTTTCTTTAGGCCTGAATAATTCTCCACTTTGAGCAATTTGTCACTAAAGAGGATGGCAGTGATGTAATTTTGTATCTTCAGTGAACGGAAGTATGTGGAAATACTAGTTCTTATTGGCTGACAGGTTTCTGTCAGTTCTTCAACTGGTGGGGTTACTATGCCAAACGCAACCTCACACAGTCAGTCAGTGTGAGGAAAAATGGATATACGAAGATACCGGTAAAGGGGTTGAAGCTGAAGCAGTAGCACAAACTCATGCTGAGCCAGAAAAACAAGGTGTGTAAATGTCTGTATGAGTTCCAAGTTATGTGAACATGATATGAGCAGAGCATAACTTATATACAATTAAAGTACTTTGCATTGCACTATAGCCAGCTTAACTGTTAGCTGGCTAGCAATGATAGCCTAGTTGTGCCTTCCCTTGGCTAGGGACACCAAACTAGCCTAGTCTTGTGTTAGATAGGCAAAATGTTTAATATTTTATCGGTCTGGGAGTCCTACAAACAGTGATAACACCCGAGGCAAAATTTATGACCAATCCAACTTTTTTTCTAATCATGTCATACATTGACAGGTAAGTTACCACAGCTTCCATAAAACAAAACTTTAGGCTACTAGCTGAGTTGATAACGTTAGTCAGTTTAAAAATTGTCTCACTCACGGGAGATGTCAGATTAAACTAGGAAATAAACACTAAATCTAAAATATACAGTATATTGTGCAATCATATATTGTGGTTCATATTAAGTAGGACCATCAGCAATGATTTTGCAACCAAATTATGAAAGTTTACTCAGTCACTGAGTAGTTAGCTGTTTTCAACTCTCATTTGTGGAACTGCCAGTGTATTATGGGTTTTGAGGATTTTCCATCATCTAGGTCTAACAATAATGTTAGTAGGTATCTGATATGACGCTTACTTTGGTTTGAGACAAAATGTGGCTGTGAGTGGTTGGAATATTCATATGCAGATTGTATGGTAAATCAAATCCAAACCCTTCCTTCTCCAATTTTCACATTTTGTAAGCAATGTGTAGCCCTCACATACAAGAAAAAGTGCATGGAAACAGTCTGTTTTGAAGTACATTTTTAAAAGTTTTTTGATGGAGAAGAATCTGGACTCCCCTGATGGGATGGTTAACAGTCCAGCCATCTCGAAAACATAGCCAGAATAAGAAGATTCGAGTCCAAACAAGACCTAGAAAAACTCACTCATGCCTTTATTTTCAGCAGGCTAGATTACTGCAATGGTCTTTTTACAGTTCTCTCGAAAAAATATATCAGACAGCTTTTGCTCATTCAGAATGCAGCTGCCAGAGCACTCACTCGAACTAAAAAAGCTGAACACATCACACCCATTCTCAGATCCCTAGACTGGCTCCCAGTGAGTCACAGAATTGATTAAAATATTGCTGCTAGTTTTTAAATCACTGAATGGTTTGGGGCACAAATACATCTCTGACTTGCTTTCACACTATGAACCCTTGAGAAGCTTCAGGTCTTCCGTGACTGGTCTACTAACTGTTTCCAGAGTCAAAACAAAACAAGGTGAGGCAGCATGTAGTTATTACGCCGCTCATTGTTGGAACGACTTCCTGAGAATTTGAGAAACATGCTAACCCTAACCACTTTTAAATCCAGGCTAAAAAATTTTAGGTTCTCTATGGTATTCTTGTAAGGCCTTTACACACCGGGGATGTTTTTTTCGTACAATTAATTTGTACATCAATACATTTTTTTGAACTGTTGTTTTTGTCATGTGTACTTTCACACAGAACACAAATATTATGCAGCAAAAAAGTGACGTTATTTTTTTCGGGACGAGCGTACACAGACAGCTGTTTATTGCAAAGGCCCACATGTAGTGTTGATGCAAGACGCAAATATCCCGCTGTATGTGTTTTGGACTTATTTACTGTATCTACACTGATTAATCAAGTCTACTAGTCTGTCTGTGACCTTGCCTGTTTCACTGCAGGTAGACAGACCATAGCTCACTCGCTACGGTGGGCGGGGAAATAAAGCCAATGGATCAATATATTGATTCATGTATCATGTTTCATCATATGCATCATCATCATGTATTTATAAATACAAACACTGTCGACATGAAAAATATTTTGGTTCAGTAAATTTCTGCTGTCAGTCAGCCTGGTGAAGTCAGATTGTCCAGCCGCTATCCTCTGAGCTCCCCAGGAGCTGCTGCTGACAGACGGCTACTTCTGTGGACAGAGACGCTGAACGTAGGTCGGAGATCATCATGACATGATGATTGACATTGACAGCAATGATGATCTTGTTCTCCTCCTCCTCACTCAACAAAAGAAGAGGAGAGCATTATATCCATTCAATCCACACCGACTCTGACCTGCATTCAGCGTCTCTGTCCACAGAAACATCCGTCTGTCAGCAGCAGTTCCTGGGGAGCTGAGGGACAGTGGCCGGACAAACTGCCCTCGCCAGGCTGACTGACTGACTGTTTCTGTCACAAATTCATATCGCTGCTGATATGAATGATTTTGATGCAAACTATTCGCAGGCGAGTGTTTCGCATTTTTATGTTGTTTATTTGTCATGTCCCCAGTGTATAAAGGCCTTTGAACCGATGCAAAATGGTGAATGTTTAATTTTAGGTTGTGATTTCTGAATACTTCTAAGCAGACAGAGGTTTTATTTGAACTTTGATTTTTATCTTTCTCATGCATATTTTACTGTCTTGTTTTTCAATTCTATTTATTTTATTTGTTGTATTTTTACGCCTTTAAATGTCCTTTTATATCTTATGTAAAGCACCTTGAGTTGCTGGTGTGTATGAAACGTACATTATGAATAAACTTGCCTTGTCTTGCCTTGCCTTTAAGTAATCAAAAATCACTGATTCTTTCATGGCTTGTCTATACTTACATAACTCTCTGGTCTCCTGTGAAAAGTCATTTTGGTATTTGTTTTCTCCATTTGGCAGTTAACATTGTCTGGCATGTGCAGGAAATGTTTAAAAGCACTCGGGATCATTGCTGGATGTCTGAAAAAGGTTTGTAAAATATCCAATTTACTGGAGAATACTTGGAAAAGATAGATTTTTGAATTACAAAACTGTTGCAGGGCAATGACATATCTAAACAACTGAAATGGAATAAAAATAAAAGCAGATTCTCATATACTGATGCTTGGATGGATGGATGCTGAAGCATACTGTACTCCCAGCGGTTCATGCACTCACTGACATAGAGTAAATGGCCATGAATAGCAAACAAGAGATGGAACATGACAGATCAACAGAGTTTAGCAGTGCACCTGAGACTGTCAAGGGAGGATTGGATAGAAAAAGGAAGATCAGTAAAATAATTCGAGGGAGGAAGAGAGAAAAGCAGGGCTGCAAAACCAGCAATTGTATATCTCTTTCATATTAGACAGCCATAATTGTATTTTTCCATTTGACAAGTGCTGAATGATCATATTAGCTGGATGGTTCTTTGGCAGAGAGGAGACAGAGGGCAAAAGATGAGGCATATGCCAAGAGAAAAGAAGGAGAAAATCAGGTGGCAGGAGTGAATTAAAAAGTATAAATAGAAAGCGCTTAGAGCACAATCCTCTGAATTTGTTATTTTAATAACAGAACATTTTAAGCTACATCTGGATCTGATCTACATTCAAATACACAATGTCGATTGGCTGATTTCTGCCACGACATTTGGAGAGTTTTCAAATCCTGTCTGGGAATATTAGGGGTTTTTACAAGAATGAATTGTGCAACATGCATGTGACTCTCAGACTCATGACCTCTGAGTTCGGGCCGTTTCAAATTATCATGTTGCTGTGGTGCCACCTATAACCTAATGCCAGGAAAATGTTTTCAGGATTGCTCAGAATTCATGAATTGGTCACCTGCATTTAGTTAAAACTGATGTATTGAGGAGTTTATTTAAGGTCTTCAGCAATGCATGAAATTTATAGACGTGGTAAAAAAAAATGTTTGGCAAAAAATTTAAAAATAGCAGACATTTATTTTTGGCCAAACTGGATATGGCCTAAACAGATACTTGTCTTTAAACAAGGAATCCTACTTATACAGTATACCTCCTGGTTAAGAAATTATCATCCATAGCCTCCTCAGCAGGCACCAGATGGTTTTGTGATCTCTACTTTTTCTACCAGAACTACCCCCCCCCCCCCCACACACACACACACACCCCGCCCTCCCACATCCACAAGTACCCAGGATCCTCAGTCTTTCCCTTTGTTATTCCCCCACCTGTGCAAGGACAATAAAAAAACACAACAGGCACAAACAAATACTGCTGTCCTGGGTGCACTGAATGCACAAATGATGATCTGGGAGCCATTAGAGTGTTTATGTGTCAGTCTGACTCTCCATCAATAACAACACTTATCACACACATACTGTGCCTCAGGAGCAAAGCAAGCCCCTTAGCCAGCATTTAGATGCTATTAAAAGGTCCCTTATATTAAACAAGCCAACACATCACATAATGTGTGTCATTTATCAACAGGCTCTCTGTAGAAAGTCTTTCTCCCACTGTCTCTCTGTCTCTCTTCTGACTTTCCATGGCTGGCATTATGCATCATTTACCCAGGCCTGTTTCTTTTCCTATCCATCTGGTTCTCTTTTTCAGCTTTCTCCCTGCTTGTTTCCTTCCAAGCTCCATACCATTCCTTGCCCTCATTGTCATTTTGTTCTCTTTTTTCCCTCTATCTCAACTTACTTTCCACTGCTTGCTCCATCGCCATCTTTTCTCAAACTGTATTCTTCTTTTACTTTTTCTCTCTTTGCTTTCTCTCTTTCATTTTATCCTTCCAAGGCGCCATTGCTCCTGGTGAGTAATGTGTTTGGCATAATTAGGCCAGGGTACTACGGGTCCCAAACGACGTGATTTGCATGCAGATAAAATGAACCAATCAAGCACCACAATAGGAGCAGATGTCCTTGTCTTTCATGACATCATCAGAGGTGACCCTGAAAGCGAGAAATTAGAAGGTGGGCAGCGAGAGATGGCAGTGAATCAAAACTGTTTGTTGCAATGTTGTAACACAGATGTAGAATGTGTCACGACTCCAAGTAAGCATGGATTTAGTGATTTGGGTGTGAGAAGAAAAGCACACTGTGCTAAATTTGATTGAAATGATCCGTTGCCAGTGTGTTTGCTAAAACTAATACAACAGCCCAGCAATAAATCCTACCTTCATGAAGTTTATAATGCTATTTTTTTGTTAAAACTGTTTTAGAGATTTCACTTCATGGTTTTTTTGGAGTATATGTTTGAGCTGTAGGCCACACTTTTCGCTGAAAAGATATACAGCAGGCTGCTGCTTGCTTATCGTGATTCAGACTTGTCCTTTAATCCAAGTTTGGTGTCTGTTTCCTAAATCTGATAGGAAACATTTCTGTGTGCTTGATGTCATTCTCATGGATTGCTCCCCCTCAGTCTCCACGAGAGGAGCTGTCATTACTTAACAGGCCAGCTGGGAGATGTTCGGAGCTCTACTTAAATGAATAAATAAGCGAGTCCTGCCTGGTCATCTAGAAATGAGTGTACCCATAAACCAGCCAGCCAGCCAGCCAGTACTCTTCAAATCAGATTAAGCTGTAGGACCACTGATCTGCCTTGTACTGAAATGAGCTGGAACACACTGGCCAATAAGCCTTTGGCTGCTCATAAATGCTGTGTGCCAGTGCAAGTGTGTGTATTCTGTGTGTGTGTGTGTGTGTTGATGACTCAAGACTTCGGTAAAAGATAAAATAACATCTTTCCATTCCCATGAATGAGAAAGTGTGTCCAAAATTTTGACTGTTTCTGAACAAACAACGAAATTCAAAATTTGTCTCTCAAAAATAACAGGGAGTCAGTTAAGGGAGGCATGAATTGTGTTCCATCCTGTTAATAAAGTTTAAACAAGTATTCCTTTGTACAAAATAAAATGAATATGCAGAATTTGTACAAAGCTATACAGTATGTGGCAGCTGTACAAGTGAACACACATACACATACACACCCACACACACAGTGAATCCAGATGCCAGTGATGGCACCATTAGGCCAAACACCACCTGCCAGGTTTAAGGGTTCCGTCTGTCTAACACACCTGGCTGCCATCTAACACCCAGCTCCCTTTGGTGCCATCACTCTCTGTGTCCTCTCCGACCTTTTCCCTCTCACTTTCATATGTAACCCCATCTCTCTTTCTCTGTTTATCTCTTCCACACTTTTCCTCAATACCATTTTCCATTTCCACCTCCACTCGTCCTTGCTTCCCCTCTATGTTCCTATGTTCCTCTCTCCTTCAGCCTTCAGTCTCATTTTCGATCAGTCCCCTCCTTCACCCCATTTCTTTCATTATTAACTCCTCAGAATTTTGTGCTGCACCTTTGTTTAGTGTAATATATTATTTAGTTTGCACCTCTCTACACAGTTTGAGTGACAGTGAAGATATACGGAACCCCAAGTGCAAACCACATGCACACATACTGTTCACAAAGACCGTTTTCACTCACTCACTCGCTCACACAGTGACATGTACTAAATTACTAAACTTACAAACACATTCATATAAACACACATTTGCATGCTCACACATATACAGTGTGCACACTCGCAAGCCTAGAGCCATCTGTATGTGAGCATGCTGGTCCTCTAATCTGTGGCTTGGTTGGGGCTTCTTCCAAAGTTCCTGGACCTAAAAAGGCCTAGCCTGCCTGGGCTGGAACAGTAACACCCTACACTTAGCCACATGGCGCTAGCTAGCCCACACCCTGCTAAACACAGCCAGATGTGCAGGGACTGGCAGCATGGTACAATGTCACTGTACTCTCCTTCAGTCATATGAACAAAAAACTCTAAGCCTCACCTATTTTTAACCATAAAAAAAATCTACTTTAATCTTACTAAATATTTTGTGTCTAAGCCTGTGAATAACCCAGATCCAGCTACCAATCCCTTGAAACAGTAAAGGATTGAGGTATTTACCAAAGCCAGCGACAGAAGTAAGTCATCTTACTTTGCACATTCTAACATCTAAGGCTTTAACAGGACATCTTTAGTAAGAGTAGCTGGATCCTGTCAAAATGTACTGATTATGTGGCAGCAAATGTAACGTATTATGGCCCAATTAACCCCAGTCTATCGCTTAGCTCTCATCTTCAGAGGACACAGTCAACAACAGATGGTTTTTAGACCTCAAGGTCCCAACACACATAAACTCCTCTCCTCCCTCTGTCAACTCTGCTGTCCCCATCTGATGCTCATTGGGGTGAGATAAGGGAACATGAGAAACAGGGAAAAAACATACAGTTGAACAGAACAGGCGTGGGTTGCTTTGGAGAGGAAAAAGGGAGATGTACAGGTGTGGCCAGATTTTAGGTCAACAAAAAGAAAAGTCTGATTAATTTCCCATTTCAAAGCAACGGGAGCTATTATAAATTTGTAAGAACATGTCTGGCAAGCATACATGAACAAAAACAAACTCCAAATGACTTCATTGTGAGGCAACACCAGTTACCGCACTCATGACATGTGTCAGTGTGTATTTATATGCAAGCTTTTCGATGCACATCATTAGAATTGTTTAGAGGTCAGAGCTGAGTGCTGCTTGAATGTGTGTGCCTTGTAGTAGAAGTTGTTTACTGGCTCTGCTGTGCTAAATGAGGTGTTTTCCTCAAGAACGGCAAAGTTCAAGAACTGTAGGATGACATAAACTAACTTGGAGGGAATTTGTATGTGTTGACAGGTTTGTCTGCGGGTGTGTGTGTTATGTGTGTGTGTGTGTGTGTATGTGTGCACTTCTGTGTATTTTGGCAGGGAGACTGTATCCCTTTGGCACAGCAGCAGCACCATGAGTGAAAAGGAGGAACCATGAGAAAGAACGACACAGAGCGATAGAAGAAAGTAAACAAATGTCACTCAGCCACTAATCACTGTGATCTGGAAAGGTCAGGCTAACTAGCCAAGCTCAGAGCTCTGGCTGACAGATCCATTGTCACCAACTGGCCAAGGGGAACAAGTGGAGCACAGAGACACCCTTCTATTAACTGGAGCAGGTCATTAGACAAATATAATTGCCTTGGTGCGCCACTGTTCCAAGATTGAAAATCCCTCTCTCTTTCTCTTTTTCTCACACTCTGAGCATTACAATTAAGTCTTATTATTTCACATGATGAAGAGTGTACAACACAGAAACCACATACACTATGGTAACATTATAAAACCTCTAAAAAGGTATTTTGATATACTGCAGGAACTACGACATGTCATGAAACATGAGAGTTGAAGTAAAAATTTGGTATTGGTTTAATTTTTAAATAAAGCCTTATTTTATTCAGATTAATGAAATAAAATGTTATCAAAATGTTCCATGAAACAGTTGAGTATTGATGAATTATGATGCCAATGTGCAGCAGTGATATGGCATTTTATTTGAAAGCTGTTATTTTCTCTTCCAAGAACCATTTTATGTTGTGTTGCATGTTATGCTCAATATTATCAAATTCTCAAATTCAAATCCAATTATATAATTCTGTTTAAATGTGTTTATGGTTGCCTTATGACCAAACAGAAGGTCGTGATCTAGCTTACTTACAATCAGAAGTTTTCCTCTTGTAGCACACACACACACACACACAATAGTTGTAAAATAACAGCCCATTGTACATGTCTTTGCCTTTGTTTCTGTTTTCTGGAGATATAATTGGCTAAAATGTCTGTTATCATTATAAATTCAGGTTAGGAGTGGCCAACAAGGATAACATCCTGTAGCTATGTGTAATTATTTTTTATCACAATATTGATATATACTGTATCTTGATACAATAGCATTTCTGAAAAATCAACTGAAAAACTAATTATGGATAAAAAAAAATAACCAGAACTAGAACTAGTCTTTTTTTTTTTGGCTCATTCAACAAATAGGTACTTGATCACGTTGATGCAGCAATCATGTAAAAAAAACAAAAAAAAAAACAATACTGCCATAAATAAGTCCTGCTCACTAATTTGTAACGTTGCCCAATGTGGCCTTATACAATCTGAAACATCAAAGCCATAGCTACCATGGTATAAACTGTAGGGCAAAATCTAAAAATCAGTGTGGGCTCCCAACCAACCAACAAGTTTTTTAAATTGTTTCAGTTTTTTTCTATGCTACTGACTTGATATGGTGACATCTAAGGCTGCTTTGGTACAAAAGCTTTTTATAAAAGAGCTGGCCTTCTGACAACACCACTGTAAGGCATTGCCATCCTCATCTATTGAAGCATGACAATAGATCAATGTTCTGAATGATAAAAGGGCTTTAACTTGTCTAGTACACTGTCCATCTTTGTGTGTGTGTGTCTGCATTTTTGTGCAGGCTGGGTGTGTCCAGAGTGAAAAAGTGAAATGAGAAGCACCACAACTGGCAAGACAGTATACTGATGAAAATAGACACATTTTCTCACTCACTTATACACAGGCTGTAAATGAACAAACTCACCATCGAAAGCCTTGTAGTGTCCAGTGAGTGAGATCTGTAAGTTTCGTCCAGCGTCTTTCAGTATTCCCTCCATCTCCCTGCGGCTCAGCGTGGCCAGTTTGTCCTCCATGTCACTGGTACAGCAGGTGTAACCCTGGGGACAGATGCGCAGGTGCTCCCCTAGCACAAGGACAGGTGGAGAAACAGGAAGAGAAAGGGTGGGCAGGTGGTGGAAGAAAGTAGCAGCAATCGCAGAGGAAAGAGAAACAAATAGAGGAAGAGGAGATGGAGAGGGAATGAAAAAAAGAAACATGGCATTAGTATTAACAGGTTCTATTATATAAGTCAGCACTCAACTACAAAACTGAGATTAATAGTTCTTTGCTGCTGTATAAAATGCTCAACAGTGAACATGAAAATGACAGGCTGAACTAGCTGCCGTGGCTGTTTTTTTACGACCTTAAACCCAGTCAGCTGGCAGTCGCGTAGGCAGGGCTGCATGTGTTTGCCCGCCTGATTACCTGGCAAGATGTGGAGAACTCTGTGGCAATGGGAGCAGTGGAGCAGGAGTACAGCATCAGCTCCCATGCAATTTTAATGAGCACCCCTGACACGCATGCCTGTGCATGCATTTGCAAACAACATGTGCGTACACAGACACACAAACTCAGAAAACCAGGGAAGTAGACAGGATCTGTAAGCTCAGGCTTTGTGTGTCAGTGTGTGTGTGTGTGTGTGTGTGTGTGTGTGTGTACAGGACTGTCAAAGTTGGTTAAAACTGCAGTTACATCTGCTGACATCAGAACAAATGATGTGGATGATGGAAATTCCACATCAACACAACCAAGCCTACGGCAAACAAAAGTCATGTGGGTGACATTCATTTACAGGTGAAGAGAGCAGATAATGTATGATGCAAGGCTTTTGAAGATTCCTCCCCACTAGTTCTATTTCCAGACACAAGGATACATACACTGATCAAATAAATGTACTATGTAGAATAGGGCGCAACAAGGTTCTCCTAAGAGGAGGAGTGAATGAAGCTTTCAGCTTTCTGTTGGACTTCTAACACAATGTCAATAAAGACAACAGGAAGTTCAACCATCAAAAAGGCAGCAGATAGGATGGAATGCAGTTTTGTTGCTCAGTGCTCTTCCACAGGTAGTGTAGAGATCATAATTGTTGTTTATGTGGGCGTATTAAAGGTTTTAACACATATTTTCATTTTCAACAAGGAGCGCCCACTTGTCTATATGTTGTGTCACCCTGGGCCTCTTTGGAAAACCTTTTCCCCACTGTGATATGGACTTCTAATGCTCAACTACAGAGAGAGAAGGGGAGAGGGAGATTGGAATGAAATCACACAAACTCAACTGTTGTTTGACCCTAAAAGGCACTTGTACACTAACCCTGTATCTCACCACTATAGCTGATAAAAAGCTGAAGAAAACATTAACTAGAGTGGCACAACCTGGCCATTGAAACAAGTAGACAAGAGAAGACAAGCTGTGTTCTGGCTGCAAGCTGTTGAAATGGAGCTTCACATCACAGAGTAAAACCTTCAAAAAGTTAGCATGATGATTATCATGTCATCATATTCACAAATCCTCCACCACACAAATGAGGGTAAACTTCCCTACATCTTGGGAGGAAGCAGCAAAATAGCTCTCTTGGCTACAAAATATGTATTTATGCTTGCCACAAACTAAGAGGAATTTCCGTTGATTTTAATTTTATGTTTGTGTATACAGTATATTTGTTGTTTTGTGATTTTTATCTATTTTATTTGGTTCTCGTGTTAAAATTGAATATTCAATAATACATGATTGAGCTTCTGCTGTAATGTAGATCGACATTCATGTCATTATTTGATTTGAGAGATACACATTTTCTGTAGATCAATGCCTTTATCTCCATCTGTGTATCATACATTTGCAATTTTGATGATGCACCTAACTACTGTTTTTCACTTTTAAAAAAAACACACACATGTTGGCACAGTGTCCTTTTACAAAAGAAATATCAAAACCACAAAGAAGTACAGTAAATAATTATGAGTCTTATACTGTTTTCCAATTCCACTGTTTGGCTCAGGAGGCAGTGCTAGATTACATATTGCAGAAAGGTGCCATATAGTACTTGTTACTAACTAGTCCTGTATCTGTATTATAGAAGCCAACATCTCCATTGTCATTTGATAACAGTGTGTCACTGGTTACACTTTGTGCTAAGCTGTGTTTAGAGTCCAGATTGTAGCACTTTCTTTCACTGTTACTCCCTCCATGGAAGAGGCACCTAACTGAACCTCAGCCTGTCTACCTTCTCACTGAAAGGCACTACAGTGACAAGCATTCACACTGCCTTTGTAATTCCCACCTAACCAGCCATTCCTTTCCCTTTCTTCTCTTCCCTGCTTGAGGGCTCTCTGAGATGCTCTTGCATGGCCTTCAGTCTCTTACTGTGCACAGGTTCACTCACATTCACACACCAACATACTGTATAGACCAACCATACACACATATGCAGACCCTAAAATTGAACAGTTATGGCCTACTTTTCTATTAAGTAGGATTTTCTGGCTATTTATTTGATCTCAGTTTGACTTAACATTTTTGTTTTTGAGAGTATATTTAGATTTGTCTTAATCCTGCTTCTCATTGTCACAGCAATGATAAATTTACTGCACAGACACTACATTAATGTGATGGTTCCTAGACCATTGGCGTGTATTTTAAGCATCTTAATGGCACAATGATATCATTAATTGAGAGACTAAAATGATTTTTCTCTGCAATGTTGTACACCTTCAAGTTTTTCCTTAAAACACTTATCTTTGTCCTTGTTTTATCCTTTTTTTATTAGATGAAGTCTAATAATCACTCTAATACTAAGCCTTAAGATAAGTCCAGTAAAAATCAAAGCTCTGCGGCTTACACATTCTAATAGTGTTAAAAGTCTTGTGTTTTCAATGTTTCATCAGTATGTTTGCTAACATCACTGAGCTTTACATAGCCAGTATAAAGACACATACAAATGCAGTAAACACACATACACACAGGTACAGGATTCATGATTTAACATCCCTCAGACTGTCATTAGCATGCACCTGGCAAAGCTTCAGCTGAGGGCCAGTCTATAGGCACAGTGCTGCTATCGATAAGATTGATCCTGCCATACTTTTCAAAGCTAATGATTTCAATCTGCACTGGCTCAACAATTACAAGAAGCATTTTACCTTCATTTACTGTAGTTGTGGCCTGCCTTAATCACTTTGTACCCCCGTCCAGTCCGCGATCTTAGCTGTATTTTAAGTGTATATGACAAGAATCCATGCACTTCACTGATTATGTGTCAACCAAGTTTTCTGTAACTGTCCTTTAAGTGCCTCATCCAGCCTAACTGTAAAGTGGAGCAATTAAAGGCAATTTTCCTCTTTGAAAAAGTGGAGGACAGGCTGGCCAGACCGGAGAATAAGGTGACATTGAACATCTCTCAGCACCCTCTCACTGGTCATGGTGTGACTCACGCCCACACGCCAAAAGGAGAGAGTTTGGACCTGGAGTGGAGCACTTATCTGTAAGTCTGTGTGATTTGTGTACTTCAGTGAGAGGAAAAATAAATTGAGTGAGAAGGTGAGGAAGTGGAGATGAGAGCACAAAGAAAAAAGAGAAGGACTGAGAAGAAAACAGGAGAGAGGAGAGCATAGAAAAGTGAGAAGTAGAGTGAGAGAGAGAAGATTGATGGAGGAATAATATACAGTACTATCAGGGGTCAGCTGCAATCTGTCAGCCCGTGGGACAGCCATTTAAATGTCTGGGCTGGTTTCAGTGTGTGTGTTTATGTGCCTGCGTGTGTGTGTGTGTGTGTGTGTGTGTGTGTGAGTGTGCGCGCATTATGGGCCTGTGTCGATTTCTTCCAGTGCAATCTGCTTGCTGCCTGTCATCTGAAGGACATCTGTCCAAGAACAACACAGGCGCACAACACACACATGAATACAAGAAGGTGTGAGAATTCCAGATGCAACCAGGCAGAAACAGGCTCTTCAGAGTGTCTATTTTTCCATATAAAACACAATGTGATGATGTTCAGTATATACACACACAACATCTGCAGTTTTAAACACACACACACACACACACACTGCCGCACAGCAGGAAAAGGTCACCTGTAACAGAGCATTACGTTTCCAGTTGGCTAACCTAATAGTCGGCTAATGTTACAAACAGAGTGGTCTCTTCCCTTTGACTCAGTAAACTGGAGTATGTGTGTGTGTGTGTGTGTGTGTGTGTGTGTGTGTCTATTTGGGTGGGAGCAATAGTAGGCCACAGTCGATCAAAGTGTAGAGGAAATGTATCCTTAACAGCCAGACATGGCTCCCCTGCTTTTACACTTGCACTCTTTCATTCTCTCCCTCACTCTCTCTCTCACACACTCATGCTCACACACACACACACATTCTCAGTCTCATAGCCAGAGGATACTAGAGTAATCAGCAGAGGAGGACAGCACAATCTTGAGAAGAGCAGTGTTAGTGGGAGGCTCTCGCAGTAGCTTCTTAAGGGCCACATCAGAGAGGGCAGCTAACACTAATGCTTGAGATTTTCTGTGCTTACAATGCTAGACACAACCCATTTTCTGCACTCAGAGATAACTAAAAAAAACATGTTTTCATTATATACCACAAGATCCCTCCTCGTACATTAGAGATTTACCCTTGCCTTAACCAATTTCCAGCCTGCCCTCGCCATTTCCTGTCTTTATTGTTTCTGCGGTCTGAATAAACTTCATGGAATGCATGATAAATGTGAAAAACATGTTGATAATAATACTACGGTATATGTCCTGCAACAGAAGGTGAATTACAGAGTTGAAACTGATTGCACAGAGTTGAAACAAAACCCACGCATGAATAAAATCTGCTCCAAGTTAAATTATCCTATTCAAATATATTTAAATTGACAGAGTAGGTGTTCTGCATTAATCAACCACCTCCTGCGAGGCCAATCAACACAGAGGTAGCAAGCCAATCATCTGGCCTCTCTAACAATGACACACTTGCATAAACAACCCACCCAAACAATCTAATGTGCATGTGTGAGTGCAAAATTAAGGACACTCACTGTTCACTTTAACCCCATAATAGTCTCCCATCACTTCTTTCCCCTTTTCTTTTGACAGACACGGCTGCAAAATGGTGAGCAATTCCCTAACCATTAGCTTATCACTGTTCACCAGGGAGGAAGGCTCCTATTAAACAGCAATCTGGGAATGCAGAATGAGGTTTCGCACACTGTGATAAAGCATGGGAGAGACTGACAGTCAGAGGCTTTTAGAGATGGTGGGAAAAACAGAGAAAAGAGAGGGTAACAGGAAATTAAGAATGATTCAAAGCCAGAATGTCTCCATTATTTGTCTGGGAGTCTGTGAACAAAACAGAAGAAGTCAAAATGCTGGTCTTGTCTAGAGATGTCACCATTACTGTGTCAATATTCACCATCACCTTGTCATAGCCACTAAAGCGATAATAAAGAGAAACACTTTTGCCTCACACATGAATGCTCTGTGTAGTGCATTATTTCACCTCTGCAAGTCTTGATGCTTTCCACCAATTCCACCATTTCAGAATGTGTTAACCTGTGCAGGTGTTATGCTGAGATATGTATTTTTGAGCCATTCAGACCTGGGCTATTCAGTGTGTTCACTGATGATTTTGGGCATTCCCCCAGTTGCAGACAGTTTGTTCAAAACACTGGTTTGTTTGGCCTTCACACTGTTATGGTGGAAAATTGGGCCAAATAATGTTCCTCTATTTGTTGTTTTCTGTTGAGGGTTTTTTTTTTTTGCCTTTAAACATTGTGTATCTTTGATTCAGTTTCTTTTTGACAACTGGAACGACAGTTGCTTAGCAGTTAAGACTGTTGCTTCACATAAACAGGAATTTCTGCTTGAAGTTTGCATGTTTTCCTTTCGTTTATGGCTACATCCCATCATTTCAAACACTGTGCATGCAACTCAGGTAGACTGGAGACTCTGAAATGCCCAAAGGTGTGACAGTCTAGACAATGTTTATGTCTAGACATATGACTTTTCTTAGATATCTGCTCTTGCACATGTCTTGTGTCTCTTGAACTGCTCTTGATCGTGTGCCTGTGTGCCAGTGTATTCCTAATGTTTCCCTGTGTTAACTTTAAGTATTGTGGCAGAGGCCTGTGATATTCCACTGATCTTCCTGGATATGCTATCCAGGTCCTAATGCCAGGATAAAAAAGCTTGCCAAAGGTCAAAAATCAAGCCCTAATCAGTCTGTTAAATTGAGCAGATTCAAATAATTTCATGGCACATTTCACATGCCCCACATGCTTCTTCTTGTTTGACGATATGTTTAAAATTAAGCACATAAATGGCATTAGTTGTGAAAAGTCATCCAGTTTCTAAAAATCTCATGCCAGTTGTAGTGTCATATTATCAATGTTGTTATCCTCATATTTCTGTGCTTTAGTAGTTTCAATCTTCTTTCTCAGTGGTATCTATTAGTATTTCTATTTCTTGTTTGTACTTAAGTCAGTATCAGAACTGGCATATCATAACATGAAGGTAGACAGTATGTAGAGTTTTAAGTTAAGGTTTCAATCAGACCAATAATGTTTTCATAAATTAGCATTAATCAAATAAAAAGATGATAATTACTGCTAGACTTAAAAGTGAACTGCTTTTATGTTTTCAGTCTGACACTGCTGGTACTAAAGCTATGGAGCAGTATGAATATAGGAATTTAGGATGCATGACATGAGAACAGTTGCTAAATCTCTTCTTCAGAAGCACATTTGACAAAATGGCATGACTGCGACCATACTGATATGCTGACACAAATAACTGATGGCCCCTGATGATGATTGCCATTGCATAACTGACACAGTTGTAATGTATAAAATGTGTGTGTGTGTGTGTCTGTTTGCACACACACACATGCGTGTGCACACATGCTGTGAGATCTGAGAGATTAGCAGCCTAATCCAGTCATTGGTGAGAGTGTGTGCATGTGTGTCCACAGCTAGGTGGATTATTGCCAGCGCTAAGGAAAACACCCATGTAACACCAGGAATCACACACATGCACACACACACACCCGCACAAACACTTGAACAGCGGATTAGGGTTAAACAGATGAAAAACAACAGGGCTATTTGGCAGCAGAGGTTGACATGTCTGATCCACCAACTGTACACACTGGAACTCCTTATTTCACATACTCATCAGACAAATGTTCATTGCTAGAGTCTGAGTCTAACAGCTACCACCCTGCATGCCTGTTTGCTTACAGCCTGCCCGTCTGCTTGTCTGCCTTTCTTTGTACTCTAAACTTTCACACACACACACACACACGCAGAACAACCCCATAGGCGACCCAGGCTTTAACGCAGACCCTAGACCAGTCCGGTAATGTGAGCCAGGCAGAAAGTCACATAAATAGCTTCCTCGAGCCAGACGAGGTGGCAGCCACACACATTAATAACACAACTGAAGCCGACTGATCTTCCATGGTGCCTTTTTCAAGCACACATTGGCTATCTGGCTACCTGTGCTGCTACTGTAGCTGACCAGCTATTCCTTTGTACAGTTACCACTATAGCAACAGACTCCATAAAGTACCCATGAATGGGACTCCACACTGTTTAATATCACTCTCTACTGTCACAGTAAACAGGTGCTCTTCCACACACTTGACTTGAATCTCACTTTTAAAGGCGGGGAAAAATTTGACCAGTTACTCATTTTAACTACAGGAGAAAACGGCTAAATGGATAAATGTGGTAATACAATCATGTTGGCAGGGGGGAAGAAGATTATTCAGTTAAATAGCTCTAGCTGTGATGAACTCAAACAGTGGACAGCCATGTTAACAAATAGAGTAGCGAGGCAGGGAGTAGCAAAGGGCAAGGAATGAGGTGAAACAGGATGTCACAAGAGAGGACAAGACTAACCATCTTGCCACTACTTATGGTTATGATCACCTGCAAAGGAAAGCAGTAAACATATCCCACTGACTGATGGTATGAACCGCATACTACGATGCATATAAGGGATTGTGTTTTTGTTGACCATTACCATGCTCCCATGCTGATGCATCATCTCATTCCTGATGCCCATTCCCACAGAGATTCTGATCACTTTCTTATGCAACACAGAGCACAGTTTAGAAAATCTGTTTACCATATCCCACTTTGCCTTTAATGGATAGCTGCTGAAACAAGGGAAGAGAAAGAGGCAAGAAAGGGAACAAGCATCCCTAGCCAGAGTCGAATCAGGGACGCTGCAGTTATGAGGCATGCGCAGTAACCACTCAGCTACCAGGGCACTCCAGATTTTTTAATTTTAAAAAATGCAAATATTCAGCTGTTATATTTATAGGCCACCTTTAAACGATATTAGATGAAAAAAATGCCTTTAGAGGTAAAAACAAAAAGCTTCAGCATGAGGCAGTGGTAACTAAAAGTGAATAAAATCATTATGTATCGTGTGATCCGTGTTTCTCTGATAGTTTATAATGTCTCCCATAACAACAGATGCAAACCAGATGTTGGGAAATCAGAGCCCAGAGCAACTGTGATAGTGTCATTGTTTACAGATAAAAATGGATTAGGAATGGCGATTTCTAATGTTACAAAAGTTTCAACAAAATTTATATAACAGAGAACATGACTAGTGCAAAAAAAGAGAGAGCGAATATGAGTGGGTGAGAGTCAAACTAAACCGAAACTTGATTTTGTAGCTCATCTGGAGGCGCACAGTTAAGTGGAACAAAAGGCACCACATGAATGTTAAGCCACGTAATATTTGCGCTGGGTCTGACAGAACCTGCAGGATCCCAGTCCTGTTGCAGCCCTCTAATGGGAGCTGTGATCCATAAGGAACATGATGGATTACAACAAGTTTTATAATTAAGTTGCTGTAACCCTGAGAAGCATGCTTGACTGCCCATTCTGATAAGACAGGCACAGAGCGACACGCACACAAATGCACACATTTGCTCTTTGTCCTGTTCCTTCTTTCTCTGTCAGACTGCGTGTTGCTCTCTCTCTCTTTTCTCTCTCTCACACACACACACACACACAGCCACACACAGACAATACACAAATCCCGGTAGTCAGTGAATAACCAGAGTGTGAGTGCCAGCTGCTTTAAATAATGGCAGCAGCCTGTCCCATTCACTTAGCAGGTACAGTCACAGTGCTGTCAAATAGGCTGATTGGGGTGTTCTAGCTTTCCAACCAGCTTTCCAACTTGCCCAACCATGTCCTGCTTTCTTCGGTGTCATCTCCACTCTCTATCCATTCCCACCGGTTTTTTTTCCCACATGGTGTGTTGACTGAGATTAAATTGAACTGGCCTGGAATGCAAGGGAATGTAATTTACTCAGACCTAACTAGAATAACACATCCAACAATATACTATTCAGACAGTACAGACACACACTGTCCTAGTTACACCCTATAACCCACAATTCTCCTGCAGGTTACAGACATGCCTTAACTTGAGCTTGTCTGTGTGTTGACTCACTGAATCTCCATGTGTGTGCTCAAAATAAGGGAGACGGGGAGTGGAAAAAAGTAATTGAAAAGTTATCCTGAAGGTTATCCTGTTGATGTGTATCTGAACGTATCTTGGACATACTGTATCATGGACCATCTCAGAATAAAAGGAGTAACTATAGGCTGCAGAGAGATGACCTCATTTCTGTGTCTGAAGGAATGTGTGTATTGCTTTGGAGTCTGTGTGTGTGTGTGTGTGTGTGTGTGTGTGTGTGTGGGTGAGTTTTCCACCGATGATCTAGCAAAGGCCTTTGACAGAAAGCGTCAACAGTTGACACACATCAGACAGAACATCCTGTCACATGATGCAGACGAAAGAAGACTGAAGCTTCTGCCTCCTCTGTAACTGCATGCAATGAAGTCTAGAAACTTGAGGGAGGATGAGAGAGGAATATCAGATGCTATTCTCACACAAGGACACTACAACATTGCTGGCTTCATATGTCCAAGTAAGGCAATAGTTTTAGGAATTTACACTTGAGTTTCCCATAGAGGAAAAGTTCCATATTGTACATGCAGGACATAACAGTTCTGGATAGATTTGATAGCAACATTGAAAATGAAGAGCAGTTAGATAATAAAATTTACCAAAGAAGGAGAGTGTTGTCACTTCTTGTACAGGGTGTCTCATTACTGGGGTGCTGGAGAAAAGGGTCACCCTTCTGTCCTGCAACATGCCTTCAAAGCTCCATACAGGATGGAAAGGACCCAAGCAACTTAGTTAAACTTTCACTTAATTCATATTCTGCTGTCGATTTTAGAGCTGTACTTGTTTTTCAAGATATTTATCCTGTTTGCAGTCGACATAAACACAGAATTAAGGGAAATTTCGCAGATGGTCATGTAAAATTCTATCTTTACAGCTGCACTAATCAATATTTTTGTATTAACAATGGATCCAATGACTATGTGTGAAGTGACATGGGTAACTTATAATGACTTATACGCAGAGAATTATCAGCCAACTCAAGGCAAACTGTGAACTGAGTTGGGCAGTTGGAGCATTTTAGTGTCTTTTGGGTAATTGTTTTGGTTTTATCAACCTCATTTCCAGCTGCAGCAAGCAGCTGTTTTTTCACAAAAAAAGCTTTGATAAACCCAGTGTACTTGCCCAGCACAAAATGGCAGACAAACAAAATTAGCAACTACCTGGTAAACATAGTGTAGCATTTAGCAGCTCAACAGCCAGATGTTAAGAGTGGGTGAAGACCAAAACAGAGCTGAAAGGAGAGTACTTGATACGTTTAGATTTGCCAGCTGGCCCGAAACATAAGACAGTTTATGGTCATTTTGCTCTGTGCAAATAGGCAATTGTTTGCTACCACATTTTCCATAACAACTTAATAAGGTGATTATATGTAAATGTTTACAGCTTATTCTGCTGCCAACATGTGGCCAAAATTATCAATTAATGCAACTTTAAGGATACAAGTTCTTTAAAGACTAATCTCTTCTACTAATTTGCTCAATTTCATTTTATATTAGCTTGACAAATGTAACTTCCTTCTACATGAGACATGATAAATATGTCAGAAAGACACACCACTTTTATACGTTATACTGTTCATGCTCTATACATTAATGTGGCTGCTTTATAGTCAGGGGTCATAAGAGGAACCATTATGAGGTCTTGAGTAGGTAAATTACCAGAGCAATGTTTGTGTAAAAACACAGTAGGTTCTTTTTCAAACATGATGCTGCATTGTAAAATTGCCATGGCATTTAATTGCATGTGTGAAAGGGTCTAGACAGACAGACAGAGGAGGGGAGAGTGAATACAGTGTATTGTATGTGTGCCTGTGTGCAGGTATTCATGTGTGTGAATACCTGCAGATGTGAAAACATCTGTCATTTTGTAGCAGCCTGAGTGTGTGTATATGTGTGTGTGTGTGTGTGTGTGTTTTTATGTGTGTGTTTAAGAGAGAAAGAGAGAGAGACAGAGAGAGAGAGAGAGAGAGAGCGCTCATGGCTTGACTCCTACATTTGCAAGCTTCCCTTCGCGGCAGTGCTGTCTCCTGATGGCGAACGAACAAACAAAGCAGCCAGTTCCCCTCTGCTCTGTGCTGCTCAGAGGTGGAGAGGCTGACAGATAGAAGCTGACCTGCAGTTGTCAGCGCCTGTCAAAGCAACAAGAGCTAGAACACATTCAGCCAGGACTGAGTCAGAGACGTGGACACAGAAGGTGGTGGGTGATGCAGCCAAGAGAGGTGTATGTAGGTGAAAATGGGAAGATGAGCACACAAAGGGTACTGGGGTGATGTGGTAGAAAAAGCAGGGAGGATGAAACGTTTTCACAAATGCACCATAGATACACTACGAATAATGGAGAGCAAACAAAAACTTAGAAAAGATAGGAAGGGAGAATGGAAAGTAGGACTCAAATGACTGTAAAGTGGCATTTAACTATGAATTATTGTTGTTGTAAATTGTTGGAATTATTGAATTCAAAGTAGATATTCCAAAATTTGTCTGACAAGAAGCCAAAAAAGACTTAAAAGTGTTCATTATGAAACTGAAATTAATCACAAACAAGTCAGTATTCTTTCCTAAAAATTACTAAAACAACTTGTTATCAAAATTTCAATGTTAATGATTTTCTGCCACTTGATAAATGGTTCATTTTCCCAGCAGTATACAGAGTTGCAAGAGAGTTGCAGGCACAGCTGTTATCTGCCAAGACCTTTGACCCTCTCAAGCCCACCTCTTTGTTCTCACATCATCCTCACACTAAAGTAGGAACTCTTAAAATTGAACGACACAACATACAGAACTGTACATTTTGGGCATTGTGCAGAAATCCACAGTCATATTTTTATCACGGAGTCTCAGAGTAAGAGATTTACTGTTATAAAGAGGTATTAATAATTATATTAAACCACTTAGAGTTTCTGCATTTGAATGCCGTCAGATCAGACTGATGCTTTCAGTTTCCACTTCCAAGAAAGAATGAACAGTCTGTTCTCTCACTCTTTTTCTTTGGATAGAAATGAATAGAAATCCATTTTCAATAGAATTGAAATGGCACATATGATGGAAGTCTTGAATGTAATTGTATTATTTAATCCAACTCTTTTCTCTCTGCTGCCATAGTACAAAGGTCTTCACAAAAAGCCATCAATCATCAGCTTTTAACCCACAAGCACACGCCCTGCCACTCCCATTCAACCGTTTTTCAAAGCTAGATAGAAAGGTTATCGACTCCTCAATCAGATCTTCTTTAATCCCCAATAATGAGCCAGATAAGTGTTAAAGGGAAACTTTGGGAGTTTTCAATCTGGACCCTATTTTCCCATCATTATGTGTCCAAGTGACAATTTTTGAAATTGGTCCAGTATTGAGCAAGAACACTTCAGCCGGCAGCCACTAAACGGGCTGCAATGTATTCCAACGGGGCAATAGCACCCCGTCAATGTATGTCCACTAGAAGTGCTTATTTTTTGCCACTGACAGGCTCAGATTGTTATTATAAGTGTCTGAAAACATTATGGAAAAGACCATAAATGGAAAAAAAAAAGTTTTTCTTTACTTTTTGCTTGATCCCGTTTGTTTGTTATTGTGTCTAATCAAGTCTCGCTCAAGGTGAAGTCTCACGAGAGTTGAGTTGTTGCAGGATGACAACGATGGAAACATGAGTGAGAGTTGTGGAGAGAGAAATGCCATAAAGAGTTTGTTGTGTTGGAGTACAGAAAGCGTAGCTTAGTGTTATCTAAAAGATTTTCAAAGTCATGGCTGCATATTTAGCTGATTATTTAGATGCAGTCCTGCAACAACTCAACTCTCACGAGATTTCAGAGCGAGACTTCTCCTTGAGCACAACAAACAGACTGGATCAGGTGAAAGGTAAAGATAGAAGTTTTATTTCTCTGTATGGTCCTTTCCATAATGTTTTCAGACACTTATAATAACAATATGAGCCCGTCAGTGGCAGAAACAAGCACTTTTAGAGGACGTACATTGACAGGCGCTATTGCCCCATCGGATTACACTGCAGCCTGTTTAGCAGCTGCTGGCTGAAGCGTTCTCGCTCAATACTGGACCAATTTCAAAAATTGTTGTCCCCATTAGTCACTTGGACACATAATGATGGGAAAATCGGGTCCAGATTGAATACTCCCAAAGTTTCCCTTTAAATATTGGGTGATCTGATTATAGATCAGTGCTTGGAGAAAATATGACTGACACTCTCTTCCTCAGTCATCAGATCAAAGCACAGACAAGCCTCTCAGTCCTTCTCTTAGTTCACTCATCTCTCCCTCCCTCTTTCCCTCCTCACACTCCACCCCCACTTTCCTTCCTTCGCCTCTGGCTGGGAATCTGGCCAGGGAATCTGGGCTTACAAAGAGCAGATCCACACTTGCCCAGATCCTCAAACACTGGCATGTTTTATTTATGGCTGGGGTGAGACAACCATCTTTACCTTGCGGCTTTTCTCTTATCTGTATTATTTATGTCATTCGTCCACATTTAATATAAATCAAGATAAGTAGTATCATCATCTGTCATTTGGTGGCATTATTGGTTTGATGAGAATCAAATTGCACAACTTACCCGTTATGTGGAGAGGCTGCTTCTGTGTACTTCATATGTTTAAGCATTTTCTTAAAACAAACAGTCTAGCAGAGGTCTGATCAATCAGCAAAGCACCAACAGCTGCACTTTAATTAGTGAGTCAAAAGACAGAGCTGTGTATTCCAGTGTGTGTGTGTGTGTGTGTGTTCCTGTTAACTGACAATCAGATGCATTATGACTACAGCTAAGTGCTTCAATGATTGTTCTCAAGTGATCGCCGAGTCTCATAACCAGTGAGTCATATTAAAAGCCTGATCTGAAAGAGGGCCTGACATGGGAACTAACACCGTACAAGGAAAGCCCTGTTTTGGCAATGTTGTGTGTGCATTGTGTGCGTGCCAAGCTGACTATTTTGAAGTCAGGTCAGGACAGGCTAGCACTTCAGGCCTCTCTTAGTCACTGTGAGTCAGTAAAATGTCTTGACAACAGACAGATAGCTAACTGACAGCCAGGCGGAGAGACTGAAAGGCAAACAAACAAAAACATGAAAGTCACATGGCAAATAGGCAGTGAGAGAGCTGAGCGGAAGACATTTTCTAGATAGGCAGGTAGGCAGACAACAAACAGAGACGGATGGGGAAGATAGTCAACATATACACAAACTACTGCAACAGCGCTGTCAAGACAAAGATGAAGATGCTGAGAGAAAGTCTCTGCTTTCCTCCTCGTCTCCACCCAGCCTGTTGTCTCAGCAAACCACAATGACACTCCATGAAAAAGCACAGAGCACCATTCGCCACAGTAGCTCATTTCAGAATCCAGGCCACCAAATCATTGTTCTATGTAGGCCACCATCTCTGATGTCACACACTTTTCCTGCTTGATGCAAACCAGCGTGGGCCTTGACCATTCACAGATAATGACTGGAGAACCACAAGAGCCAGCTGTGCCTGCGCTTGTTGGGAAAAACAGGGCATTTTGGGACGCTGAGTCATTTGACCTTCAGGATGTTAGTGGTGCACCAAAATTATGAAGTAAGAATCAGTATTTAGTTTAAGCATCACTTTATCATGTTGACAAGATGAACAGCTTTAGATACAAACCTCAGTGTGCAAATATTAGCTGTTGTCCAGCTAATCATGGAGTACGTTTGCGTTATGTTAGGCTAATACCGTTTTAAACACATATGATTTATGATTTATGCATTATGTATTCATTTATTATGTATGCATGTATGCACTGCAGATTAAATGGACAAGTGCAAAACTTTTGACTGACACTTAGTTCTTGCTATATAACTGCAGGGTAGACTTTATTGTAGGTCTCATCAGTCCCTCTAATTACAAGAAATCACTATGTATTATTCTTTTTGTCTACATGTACAGTATGTATGTGGCGATGGAACTGGATTTTTTTATGTGAGAGCATGTACTGTACAAATATATATATGGGCATGAATAATGCACACTCTGAGGAAACAAATTCCCCCCTAAACAGTAAATCTATCTCACTGTAATTCAGTTTTTTGTGTGTTTCTGTGTGTATGCAATAAAACCTGACCATAGCTGACCAATGAGATAGTCAATCAGGGATGCATGCATCAAGATGAAAAAAATGATTTAAAAGTGATTTGAAGTTCATATAAAGTTAACATTCATAAAGTATCCTTTACAGTAACATACACCAGTAGCGGCAGATCGCTGTATCCTCTCGTCTGTGTTCTCATTGCGCACAGCTGTGCATAATTACTGGCAACTATAAATGACCTTCTGTCATCACAGTGGGAAAAAGCAAAGACTGTACTGTGCCTTCTATACTATTTACAGATTAAATTAAAACAGTGTGCCAACAATGGTGCATATAACCATGCATTATATACTGTATATAAATTAAATATGACTGAAATAGAACAGATGGCCTAAATCTTAAAATAAAGAAAAGTCAGTATTATGTGAAACGTTGTCTACATTAGTCCAGTTGCTATGCTGGCTGGTCTTGATAGCCTTTCATAATGGTGTAATCATTTTTGACTGGAACGAACAAGAAAAGAATTTCCCGGAAATAGGTCCATTTGGACTAGATCAGACTGGACCACCTGATCTCTATCAAACTAAAAGATTTTTAAAAAAAACAAACAAAACAACAACAACATAAAAAAAGACCTTCACACATTCCACAGCTGATAGCCAAAACCCCAAACAGTACTGAATTTGTCACGGGTTAGCACTTTTTAGCATGACAGTGCAAGGCTGACTGGTCACACAATGAACCTTCGAGCACTGGAACAAGCTTAATGATGTAAAAAATCATTAGTCCTCTCACTGCTGACAGGGACAGTGGACAGATTATGTGCATTTTGAGAATTTATGTTCCGCACAGCACAATCCAAGCATTCTTCACAGATAGATCAGCGAGAACCACAGCAAATTACTCTTCACCATAGCTGTAAGGGGAATTACATCCACAGGAGCTTGGAACTGATGTGCAGCTCAGATGCTAAAAGGTCAGACTAGAATGTAACACTCAAGGAAGCGGAAAAGCTATGCATTTGACATCAAAGATGGGTTGTTTGATTTACTTTTTTTTTCTTTAAGAAAACCTCTTAGTAGTGTAGTGAAGGTTGTTGAAAAGTGCTGTATATATTATACATTATAGAAATTTTAGCTGTTATTTGGCCATTTACAGACTCTCTGGTGTTAAGATTCTCACAGACAGCCCTTTAGGCCTTTAGAATCCAAAATCTTGGCATATTGCCCAAGTGGGAGCAGCTTTATTGCAGCGCTCTGACAGGTAAATGCACAAGATGTGTAAAGGAATGTTTGTGTCTTTCAGTCGGTATGCCTCTGTCTAATCCCCTTTTCAGTCCAGGCCTGAAAGGAGGCTTTTCATAGGTTCGTCTTTGAAAAAAGAAAACCTAAATGCTTGTCAAATCTGCACTTCTGAACTTGGAAGTGCAGCAGTTCTCTTTTCTGTCCTCCTTTCTATCTGCCTCCGTTGGTCTCTCCTTCCTTCAGGCATTTGCTCTGTCATACATACTTTTAATGTTTTTCCTCAATCCTCATGTGCCTGTCGTCTTCAGAGTACTAGATGTTTTTCTGTCACCTGTCATGATTTCATGGTTTTCTGTGTAGCTATACTTTAAACATGGAGCTTGAAATTCTATCTTGCTCCTCTCAGTTTCCTTTATCCCCAGATTTTGTTAGAGACTTTTCGCAGTTTTTCAAATATCAGATTTTCTCAAACATTCCTATGTGTTCTTTTTTGGATCTCTTTCCTTGTAACTTTTTCATCTCCCCATATTTTACTCTTCTTTCTTGTTATCAGCTGTCAAAACTTTCCCACCTGCAGTGTGACATCTGAGTAACTGAGTTCAGTCAACAGATGAGATGCTTCATCGTGCAAAAAATTGTAATGATTCTCCACTGATGGCTACAATGCACTGGCAGTTGCAGTGGTTAATTCTCACTTTGATCTGACCCTTGACATTTTATTTTTAGCTGGATATGAGAGTTAAGTTTCAGTTTGATTGCAGTGGATTATGATTGTTGAACTCGATCTGCTGCCCTTAAAAAACTCCACATAACTATCAAATTAGCAAACATAGTCAGCCATCTGACCACTGGTTTCACATTATTTCAATAAGCAAGGGTCAAATTTAAAGAATCTTATTTCATAAAATAAGATTCATAAAATATCCTTTCCTTTGGTGCTGTCCCAATATTAAAAAATAGAATAAACTTTTTCTGAGTGACTGAAATGCACCAGTGAGAGTGGGACAAAGCTTCTCCTCTGTCCTCCCTCACTGGAAACAGTCATTAGAAAGAGCTGGCCTGTGCTGAAAGGCTAGATGGTTATCCTCCCAGAGTGAGATGAAGGCAGAAGAGAAGGAGGGAGAGAGAGCATTGAGAGGGAGGCCACAGGGAGACAGATAGGGCACTGGCTTTTGCTGAAGGGGTAGATGGCTATCCCTCCAGCCAGGGAGAGAGGAGGAGAGGTTGAAAGTAGAGAACAAAATTGAGAATTTATAGAGTATGGAGTAAGGAAAAAAAGACAGAGAGAGAGGGAGAGTAAGAGACAATGAGACAGAGAAAAAGACTGAAGGGCTCTCTGTGGTTATTTATCCCACTAACTCTGCATCTTATCTGCAGTCCAGACGCCAGTCAAAAACGGGCACATGATGGCATGCTACTGGAGTCAGCAGCACACAGTACAGTACAACTACCAGGCTAATGACCATGAGCTACTAACCTTACATAGCTGGCATCATCATTGTGGTCTGAGACTACTGTTTACTGTTTGAAATCTGTTCACCCTTCATTTAACAACCACTTCTGCAAGGCTGTACTCAGGCACAGCAGTGTTTTTAGCTAAAAGCCTCATCAGGTATGTTAACATGCCCACAATGACATTGTTAACATGCTGGTGTTTAATATGTATAATGTTTACCATGTTAGTTCAGCTTTTTAGCATGCTAACATTTGCTAATTAGCACTAATTACTAAACAGTTGAGGCTGAGGGGAATGTCATCAGTTTTGCAGGTATTTGGTTATAAACCAAAGTATTGTAGAATTTTGTGATTTTATGATGGAGGAGGAGGAGTTAGGAGATCAACAAACTTATTACAATTAATTCTGAGGGAGACATGCCATTTCATGGCAATCCATCTGGACTTCTTTTTCACATAATGATGATGCTAGATTAAGAGTCAGAGTTTTACCAACGTTATTAGAATACATCATCTCAGAGCCATTGATGTTTATAAAAAATTTTGTGGCAATCCATCTCATAGATGTTGACCTGCTGGTGGCAGAATCACCAGATTTATTGGAATTCATCCTCTGGGCAACATAGATATCTGTACCAAATCTCATGGCAATCGATCCAATAGTTGTTGAGATATTTCAGTTTGGACCAGACCCAGACTGCCATCCATTTTGTGTACTAAAAGTATTAAAAATGCGTATAACAGGACACACATCTGCATCATTATTTCCATAATCAAAATAATTAGTTTTTGTGGGCAGACTATTCCACAGTTTTGGTCAATAATAAGAAAACACTGCTTCTAATTCTTTGCCTTAACTGTTGGTACATTTAATGCTGTGGTGCTGATGACCTAAGGCAGCAGTTGGGAGAAAACTAGTATGACATTTGAAAATGTCAGTCAAGTGCATGACTACCTTTGACATACAGCTCTCATTGAAGTTCCTATTAAAATACATCTTTCTCTCCACCTTATTCTCCACTATATTCACCACAAGGAATGTAATCCATTGTACTACATCTCCTCCTGCAGGACAGATTTCCACCACCTGCTCTTCCAACTCTTCTTCCTCCTCATCCAGCTGTATACAATAATAATAATAATAATAATAATAATAATAAAACTTTATTTATATAGCACTTTCTTATCAGTGTTACAAAGTGCTTTACAAAAAGAAAACCAGACAAGGAAGATAAAGGTAGAGACAATAAAATGAATAGGATCAAATACATAAAAACATATATATACAACATTTCTAAAAGCATTTACAAAGAGAAAACTTTTGAGAAGAGGTTTAAAAGAAGCTAGCGAATTAGTGTGTCTAAGTTCAGTAGGCAAAGAGTTCCATAGTGTGGGATGCCCGAACACCCTTATTCACCAACTGTAACCTGGGAGTAACCACCAAGGCCACATCTGGCACATACCAAGTCAGTAAGTCAAAGATGTATATAGGTGCAAGGTCATTTAAGGCCTTAAAAGTGAGCAATAAGAGTTTAAAATCAATATGAAATTTAGAAGGGAGCCAATGTAGGGAGGCACGCACGGAAGTAATGTGATCATGCCTCTTTGTTCCAGTAATAAGTCGAGCAGCAGCATTTTGTATCAACTGGAGACAGTGGAGGGAGCCCTGGCTGATACCCCAGTAAAGTGCATTGCAGTAATCAAGCTGAGAATAGATAAAAGCATGTACAACCTTTTGTAAATCAGCAACTAATAAAAATGTCCTAATTTAAGAGAGTATCTTGAGCTGAAAGAAACATGACTCTACAACATTCTCGACTTGATGTTCAAAACAGAGGTTAGCATCAAATATTACCAAAAGATTTCTAGCAGCCTGCTTAATACTATTTGACAAATTGCCAAGGTTAGTAGAAGAACTGATGAAATTTTGTGGGACCGAACAGAATGACCTCAGACTTATCATCATTAAATTAAAGTTTTGGGACATCCATTATTTAATACCAGCGAGGCAAGTTCTAAGATTTGCTAGGCTGCTAGGATCTGTGGATTTAAATGGCAGATATAACTGAGTGTCGTCAGCACAAGAATGGTAAAGCACATCATGGCTCTGAATAACATGGCCGAGAGGCAGCATATATAGAGAGAGCAAGAACAGAAGGGGTCCAAGAACAGAACCCTGAGGGACACCACAACTCAACTGGGCCATCAAGGAAGTACAATTACCCAGAGCAATGGAAAAAGTTTTGCTGGAGAGGTATGAACATAATAAGCTGAGAGCCGCGCCCTTGAGGCCCACCCAAGTTTCTAAGCAATGTAAGAGGATACCATGATCGACTGTATCAAATGCAGCACTTAAATCTAAAAGAACTAAAATCAAGCAGTCACCTCTGTCAGTAGTACGTCATTACTAAACTTAACAAGAGCTGTCTCTGTACTATGAAGTGCTCTAAAATCAGACTGGAAACAGTTAAAAACACTATTATTATTCATAAAAGTTATTAGTCGGGATGAAATGACTTTCTCTGGAACCTTAGATAAAAAAGACAATTTGGCGATTCGTCTCTACTTAAGGACAGGGGGTGCAATTAGGTTTCTTTAGCAGTGAGTGAATAATGGCATGCTTAAAACTGTTTGGAAAAGAACCAGAAGCCAGACATTGTTAAAAATTTGCAAAATAACAGGGCCAACAGTGGAAAATACCTCCTTGAGCAGTTTAGTGGGGATGATGTCTGAGATGCAGGAGGAGGAATTCATATGGAAGACTGTATCCTCTAACACTGAGATCGTGTTGTTTTGAAACTGGGAAAAGAGGCAGAAAAGGTGTTTTAAATGCTCTGAAGACCACTGGACTCGAATATATGGGCTGAAGCCAGCACTCGCCTGACATCATGTAGCCTCCCAGCATCACAGCCACCTACAAAGCCCACCATTGTGTGGCCCTGCCTGTGCCTTCCACCCACACCCGTCACACCACCCAGATCCTGCTGCACTGGCATCAGTCAACGGACAAAAGAGCACATTTGATTAACTTCATATCTGTCAGCTACCACTGAGGCATGCCAAAGCAGACATGTCAGATCATGCCCCATTTGATCTTTAAGGGGATTTTTTCTTAAAAAAGAGAAAAAGGCCAACACGAAAACTAGATATTTGCTCGCATTGACATCGTAAGACGGCATCTCTTACATGCACACCTGTCTTTATACAGCAGGTGTGTGTGCGTGTGTGTGTTTATGCAAGTTCCTGAAGCACTGTGTGTACAGTAAGCTTTATATCTACATACCTAACTAGACAGAAATGGGTCTCCCAGCTACTTTCTCTGAAGCTCATATCCTCAAAAGAAAGAAAAGGCCAGATTAACCCGGTTTTAAAACCACAGTTCAGAAATATGTAAGATTTTGTTTAGATTTAACAATTTGTACACATGAAGAAGTGTAAAATGATACAGAAACCAAAGGATGATGCCGTGATAGCAGATATACAAGCTTCAGTTCCTGTCTGCTATGACAGATTTTAGTAATTTTATGTAATGTAAATTATCTGCTCACAAAGTATTTTGCTAAAGGTTCATGTCTACAGTAAGTTGGCTAATTTTAAATGTCCAGTCTTGCTCTCTTGCTCTCAGTATTAACCTTTATGTATAAAGTTATTTTTATTGCCCCTGTCACTGGAAGTGAAAATGTAATAAAGTGAGCTTGGAAACGACCTTTTCTCCTAATTACCCTTCTCCTTGGCTTAGCTAGAGTTAATCGTAGGAAAGGCTTTAAGATTCAAGCCATATGCAGAAAAAAGAGGGCGAAAGGAGAGCTTCACTATAATATCATCGGCTTTCGAACAGCTGGTTGAACACTGTTGTCACAAAAAAATCCAGGGTATCAAGTGCACCTTCAGTGTTAAAAAAAAAAAGGAAAACGAAAGAGAGAGGGGAGAGAGATGAGGTGTTTCTTTTGCAGCAGAGCAGCGTTGCTTCAGAGAATAAAGACAGTGAACATCAAAGCCTACTTCGGGCTAGAAATAGGGGAAGAGAGAGAGAGGAGGAGGGTGGAGAGGCAGTAGGAACTTACAGCCTGTGGTCCCTGCTTAGGAAAAAAAGACTGAGACGAGATGCAAGAAAAAGGAAAAGGAAGAATAGTAAGGAGAAAGAGAAGATCCTTTTACTTCAGAGAAAGGAACATGTTCTTGACAGAGTCTTATTAAGGCCGCCATCTCCAGACAGCACGATAGGTTCCCTTTACAGACTACAATAATAACTACAGGGGTAGTCGCCAGTTAACTGCCAGGGCAGATGTCTGTATCACCAAATACTGCTCCAGTGCATGACCAAGGCCTTTAAAAGTGCTACAGGCTGGTTTAACTACAAGGACAGACCTGCTCATAAAAGCAGATATCTCCTCCATGTTGTTCCACACACACATACGGTAACTACATACAGACCGCAGAAACACCTAGAGGTACAATAAAAATCCTAAACCGCGACAGATTCTGTTTGCCAAACAAGGTAGACACAATATAATTTTGACAAGAAGACAGACGTGCCTCCGAAGCATCTCCACAAGGACACGCAGAGGCACATTGCACGACCTTGAGTTGCATCACTCCATTTTTTCTTTCCCGACCGGAAAACTTTTTATCATACGTTCACTACTGCCAAGTGAAAAGATAAGTTAACTTTAGATAGACTTTAAAGCAGTTAAGGGGACACTTAGCCATCTGAGCCTGCTACTGTGAATGTGCAGGTTCAGACGCCAGGAATTCTCGGGGACGCTGAGAGACCAGAGTGGTGTTTGTGGACAGATTATGAGTGTGCCATTCCCAGGGAACTCAATCAGAGGAGATAGGGATCTAATCCCTAAGTAAACACTGAATGGTCAGAGAAGAGCCGCAGTATCCTTGACTTCCTTTATTTTTTTCTCATTTTGTTTATCTGTCATTTGCCACCTCAGCAACTGAGGATGGGAAATCTTGAGGCGAAAAACTATGTCCTGACTATAATCAACAGAATTAGACATGAATTTCAGTCATTGATGCCTGAATCTGACTCAAAAACTGTTCAAATTCTAAGCATACATGAAAATGACAGAAAGTTCATTGTCACTGTACTATGAGACAACTTTTTTTGAAAATTAGATTTGGGCAACAAAGGTCCTCAGCCAGACAAAAGCTGGAACATTGTGCGTCTAACCTCTAGGCCACCGGGGCATCGCCAACTTTGTCAACTTTTCATAAACTAAGAAAAACATTCCTGTTTTCATCTTTGGGACAGTGTATTTTTCAGATAATCCAATGAGCTTTTAAATGGTTTACTGAGCTTCAGAAGTTGGAGAATGTTCTCAGCACATAAAGGAAGTTTGAACTCACCAAAATTGATGAGTGACATTAATGAGTGGTTTTTATTGGACACCAACAGAATGATATCAGGACTTGGGCCTTCAACATAAACTCATTAAAACCCTATAATTAAATGATTATCTTGATCATGAACACATTGTGGAGAGGAAGCAAAAACAACAAGGTTTTTGGGATTTCCAAGACGGTTTCAGCAAATTCTTATTATATTATTCACTTTATTTAAAGACTAAGATCTTTTCAAATATCTGAATACAAGAGCAAAAGCAAGCTAAATTGCTTAAGTTATAAAATGTAAGAAATGACTCAAAGTGCTTTAAAATGTCATTAACCTTGCCAAGCTCAGAATTTGTACTGTATTGTGGTTTATGGAAAATTATATCTCTCTGGCCATAATAGGCTAAAAGTAATTACACAAAAACACGTCTTCAGGTGACGACCTCTACTATCTTTTCAGGAAAATAAAAGGAAATACAAAAAGGTTGTTATAAAAAGAACCAAGAAATAACCCCTTAGGTATTTGGGCTAAGAGAGATGAAGATTTTGCATGTTGGAGGAAAAGCATCTCTATTTGACTACAGGACAGACACACCCATGTTCTCTTCTTTTTTTCCTCTTAGCATTAAAATTGCAAATTGATTTCTCATTTAATTTAACCATACAAATGCACAAAGAATACTGTTGTATACATTTTTGTTGTACATGGATCAAAACAACTTCTGCTCTTGGGGCAATTAGAGAAACACAATGGAGCAAAGAACACTTGCTGCTTATGTATGCTATATCTAAATGCTAAACGAACTGTAAACAGGCACATTATCAATTTGCATTTCACTTTGGTAATAAGAAGACACGTGGGAACAAGACTCCTCTTCCTCCATTTTTTTCCAAAAATTATAGACATTTATAGACTACTAAAGGCCCATGACAGTAGGTAGAAATAAAATAATAATCACATTACAATGAAAGTGTGAGCACGGTCTATGGAAAAGAGTATTTATAGCAGTGTAATGGTGCATTAGGCGCTGTGTTCCCAAGAGAGGAGGGGGCTGAGCTACAATTTGCAAAATGGGTGATGTGGGAGGTGGGGAGTTTGAATGGTTAAAGCTCCCTCTTCTAACAACCGCTGCATGTCATTTAGCTAGAGAAGAGCTGGTAGGCCGTCACACAGAATAACTTTCCATGCCTGTTTGAGAGAAGCAAACTGGGAGACTAAGAGAGTAAAGTGCTTTTAGAAAAGGTAACAATATGGTGAAAGTGGGGGGAGCATATTGCTTGACAGTGAATGCATCTCATCAGAAGGGCTGGAGTGGTTTCCTATCACAATGCAGAAATGTCCTTGGAGGCTTGTCTGAGATACATTTAGCATCTATTCAAAGTGTGCTGCCAATCTACTGTATGGTACTTTAGAAGACGACTAGAATAGTACTTCAGTGTGTTATTTATAAAGGCGCCAATATAGTTCAAAACGCACGCAATTCTGTATACACTTGTGTACATTGGGTGTCCGCATATACTGATCCTCACACATTTGTCGGCACGTACAGTCCACATGTACACTCCAAGAAATGAAACGTGGATGTTGTTTGCATTACATAGTTGTTTTATGGTGAAACTACTAAATAATTGCAGTGTTGAGCATCAAAACAAGAAAGTGTCATTGCATTAACATAATAATGTAAGGTTTCAGGAATACATAGTTGTGCTGACTGAAGTTAGGTAATCAAGTTATTTAAAATGTACTGCAGGCATTTGACTACATAAACAATGTCCCAACACGCTTTCTGTACTTCTCCGCACATGTGCAATACGCGCAGGTTAGCGGCCATTTTCTCTTGCGACTGCAACTCGAGGCATTATCCCCCACAGAGACGCGCCCTACTCTGCCTCTGATCGACTAGTAGTCATTGCCTTCGTTGGTTAGGTTGGTTAGGTTTAGGCATGAGAATTGAGATGGTTAGGGCTAGGGTAAGAATAGAAGGGTCAGAGCCAATCAGAGGCAGAGTAGGGGTGAGTCTTCGCAGAATACAGTTGGGGAAAAAAATAACGCCAACTGGACCATGTGTTCACAGCAACCGTTGGCTGAAAGTTTTTATTGCAATCTACAGCAATCCATCATTTTAGTTGGGTAGTATGTGAATCATATCAACAGTATCATTTATCAGCGCATTAACAACAGATGATTTTCGACTTTTATGTGATTAGGCGTAAACTTTGATGTTAGATTTGAAAAGCCTGTTGTCACTAGCTTAACTCTCACACTATTAAATGATATTCTCCTTCTCATGTTTGTCTTTTAAGAGCAAAATATGAAACGTTACCCCAAGGTGTTTGAATATTACTGTATTTAACTTTTTTTTTTTTTATCTTTGTCTTACTTTGTTATTAACTCACCAAGCACTTCATTAGGAACACCTGTGCAATCTAATGTAATCTAATACAACAGCTCTGCCATAAATTCTACTTTTATGAAGCTTACACATTTGCTGTTTTATTGACATTGTCAGAAAGGTGATAATTCTACTTTATGTTTATCATTGAGGTGTGTGGAGGTGGTGTACTGGAGTGTCACTAATATTTTGCCCACTTTATGTATGTTAGTGAGGTGAACAAAATATCAGGAACACTTTTCAATATAATGCACGCCAGTACACCACCACCACACACTATGACCTCAGTAATTAACATAAAGTAGAATTCACCTTTCTGACAATGTCGACTAAAACTGAAAATGTATAAGCTTCATAAAAGTAGGATTTATGACAGAGCTGTTGTATTAGATTGCATTAGATTGCACTCCCACTTCTACTCCACATTATGCACAGCTAAAGTATAAGGGCTCTACAGTGCAAAACTTTTACAAGCAGTATACTCCACAAACAAATAAACACCCATGAAGTTGCTGTTAATAAAGTTGATACAGCCAAACTAGACCAAATGGGCATAGATTTGATTATGAACGGTAGGGATATGTCCCTACCAATATCAAGGTGTTGCTGGATTGTCCCTACCAATATTTTTACCGATCTCAAACAATCTAGTCACTTAAACCCCATGTAATATTAACAGTAAGATTTCTGTAGAGTTGCAAGGTTTGTGTGTTTTCTGCAAAAAAAGTGTGCTATTATGATAGAGTGAAAGAGCAGGATATGGGGGATACTTGACCTGATGATCTGGCAACCCTCATCTTCAAGCTGTACACACTGTTGACTAGTAGCAGCCCGACAGCAGCAGCAGTAGTGGAGTCAGTGAGGTGGAGAATCTGAAGCGGTTAGTATTTATAGTTTAAACATTCCAAATGTCACAGAATTGAAAATGACTTCATTGGACAAAACTAAGATACTTTGGTATTATATTTAATTTCAGCCGTTAGGTGCTGTTAGCTAATGTGTATCAGACATGCTGTCTAATTAAAAAATGCTATTACTGTTGGTGAAAATTCCTCCCAAAAGCAAATTAAGACATCTGGTCCCTTTTAAAGAAGAACCAAAGTGTCAGTAACAGATGAGCTTAGTTAATAGGAATATTCTGTGATCAATCCAAACATTAATCTTTGAAATTAGTGGGAGAAACAGTTACTATCTAATGCCATCTCTCCCCTTTTCAGCAGAGTTGTTATTGTGTATATGTCATTAAGACATGAACAGGCTAAATTAGTCACAGCTTGTCCAACGGATCTGTTTGTGACTGTCAGGCATCATTTCATTATGAAAATCTTGTCAGCAGCAGTCTGAGCAGCACAGAGACACACAGACAGGTGAGCTGCAGCCTCTCAGGTGAGCTCTGATGTCATAATGAAAGATCTAGCCATAAGTTCAGGAGTTGGATGAAAAATAATACAAATAGAGGTTTTTGAGATGATTTAACTATAGGTTGGAGCATCACTGCAGCTCTGACATGAAACTCATCTGAGAGGCTGCAGCTCACCTGTCTGTGGGTCTCTGTGCTGCCCACGCTGCTGCTGACAGGACGTGTATAGAATGGGTCAAATGCAGAGGATCAATTTCATTTCAATGTATGTGAGGACTGAGATATGACAATAAAGAAATCTTAATCTTAAACTCTTGAGTTGTGCCGCCCAAATCCACAAAGTGAAAGAAGGACAGAATCTCAGGTGAGGTTTGAAAACCTTCCAGCAGCGAATTACAGAACAGCACATTACTCACTGGCTTCTATATATTTATTTTATTGCAAAATTTATTATGACAGTCTATGATATGTTATTTTAAAACATTCATTTTTTGTCTCAGATTTATAATTAAGTAGTCTATCAATAAAATAAAATGTAAAAATCAGAGAAAAAATCATCCAGTTTCAGGCAAGTCAGCCTGTCATTCAGTAAAGTAAACATTTTCACTAGCTGCTTATGTGTCAGTCTATTTATGTGTGTATGTGTGCGCATATGTGCCTGTGAAAGAGAAAAGAGAGATAGAGAGCAAGTACACATACACAATTATTTTGGCCGTCTGACAAAAAAATGTCCCCACCAAAGTTAAAACCAAACCTACGCCCTTGGTCTAAGGATGCCTTTGGATGCAGACAAACAGAGAAAAAGCCAAAGTTCTCAATTTAAAATGACATGAAATGAAAACAAGGAAGTAAATCTAACTAATTTTATATGATTAACTGACATTAAAAACTACTTTTTTCAGTTGACTAATTGATTCCTTGATTACTCATTTTAGCCATAAACATGAGAATGCCTAAAAAATGTATACATCTCACGCTGGGTACCACACCACAAACAATATTTTATGCAGCCCATATTGGCTACACAGTGTTACCACATAACCGTTTCAGAAAGCAGCATAAACATACATCTAACCACTCATTAAATTTCATCTTGGTAACATTTTTTGGAAACCAGTTTTATGAGTCTATCGTCCCAGAGTGGTTAAAGCATATGGTGTGCTCAGTAAGTATACAGAACGGAGGGCAAAGTGTGTCTGTATATATGTATGTGTGTGCCACAGCATACTGTTCCTCTCCGGAGGTCATCTCACCCTTCAGCTCTATAGCTGACCAGCCAGCAGTGGATAAACAAAGACAATGGCAATGATTTAAGCTCCAATCACCTCAATGTCACAGCCAAGTCTACCATCTCTGCAGGTACACATCTCTGCCTGGCTGAATGTGATTCAGAGTGCCAGTCACATGTATTACTCTCCTCCTTATTCCTCAGCCTACCATTAATAAGAATTTGATTTAATTGCCCTGCCAAAGCATGAAAGATAATAATCGAGTCAGTTGTAAGAAACTGAGGGAAGGGATATGTTTGGAGAAGCAATTTGTGATTGATTTTAATTTAATGAGTATGCCTCGTCGGCACACACTCCAATAAACATACACACAAACACATAGATACACACATATATTTATGTATTGGTTGAATGACCGGAGTCAAAGCAGTCAGAGGAGACAGCAGAATCATCTCTGTGTCCGAGGCATAAACAACCTTTATTGACGTCACCAAAAATCAACAGGGCCAGGGCCTGAGAAAGAGAAAGCCAGCCAATTTATATAACAATGTGGGAAAAAAAGGGGGCTTTTGTGATGAGCACGACAGCTGTGCTTAATCAAGGGAAGTAAGCCAAGAGAGATGTGAAGGACACAGAAAGAATGAACAAAGGTGAAGAAAACTGGAGAGAGGAAGAAGAGGCGTTGAAGGAAAATAAGAAGATAGGATATAAGACTGAAGAGGAGGGGGAAAAAGTCTTGACTCTACACTTGAGAACCTGAAAAAGGGATGAAAGATTTAAGGAGACTGTTGGAAGCAGAGTTCCTCCCAGTGAGCGCACAACTCTCTTGACAAAACAGCCCAGTATGGAACATCAAAGCCTCGATGCCTCTCTTTTTGCATCACATTGTGAACAGGGGTAAATTTGCCAGAACCAAGACAAGAAAAATAGGTGGTTGCTCCCCTTCATCAACCTACTGTGCTCTTAACAAGAAGAAAATAGTTTTTCTTCTCTCACCCCTGTCCCATGGGGAGGATCGTAATTTCTATAAATGTTACTATTAGAAACTTTAAATGTGTCATAATAAGTCAAAGCTGTTTTTTTTGATATTATAAAAGCCTACACCAGAGCCACTTTTCTTGTTTCAGTCCATCCAGTCTTCGACGCCTTCGCCATTCATCAGCAGACATCACATGCAGACCAGAGCCATTCATCCTGAGCCTTACAGTCTCCTCTTCCTAACAGGACTTGTGATTCAATTCGACTGAGTGATGCCCCAGCCCTTGAAGCTGCTGGGATTGTTTGGCGAAGTAGGGTGGCTGTGTACAGGGACACATGGGTGCAACAAGGGCGTCACTACTGCTGCTTCACAGCAAGAGAAGGTGATTTACTCATATACCGTACATGTGCGTAACCCGTGCACACGTGCAAAAACACATGTCAGTTCATTAGAGGACACAAGCATGTTGGCAGACATAAACACAGACACGCACAAATAGAAGCATGAGATGTAAATTGATTTTGAAAATGCCACGCCGAGTGATATAAGTGTGCTGAATAAATTAAGAGCTAACGTGGGAGGAGTGATTAGAAATGTAGACAAAATGATGCTGTGGTGAAAAAAAAAAAGTAAAGCAAGAGACACAAAAACAAAGAATAACAGGATGAAACAGGTGAAAGTTACAATTGCTATATAAACCCTGCGCATCATCTCTGTCTCTCTTTATCTCAGCAGGAAAGTAGTGAAAGCATGAAAGATTTAAAGAGAAGGCTTTTAGTTTAAACCATGGCCAATCCCAAAGACACATACTCATACACAAAATAGAGAAAAGAGATACTAGACTATCTCTGACAAAGCTCACTGTTATAATCGCCAGTCACCGGATAAAAATTGCATAAGTTCTGAACACATGCGCGCACACACATGCTAGCAAGCACCTAGCATCCCTCAGGCCTTCTAATATGACACTGTTGAGTCAGGGATTCCGGTGGAAATACAGTGCTGCAAGATGCTGCACTTACTGTAGCTATCACCTTGTGCACATGCTGTTCAAACATACTTAAAAGTACATAAGGAGTAAAGGAATGCAGTGCCTTAAAACAATATGATGACCATCCTATAGCTGAGGGTTTCTTCTGATTTTTATAGTAGGTTGCAGAGTTTTAGCCTCAGACAGGTTTAGAGTGTTAGCGATAAAAGCTCACAAGCAACTGTCAAACTGACCTTGAATGAGGCACTTAGCATCAGACTATTTAAAATGAATTTTCATAATTATAGCTCTTGCTGATTGGCATACTACTCAGCAGCTCCCAGTATACTGCATATCCTGTATGTACAATATGTACGCCATGTAATCCTGCACAAGCCAGCAGGTTGTTGCTGTAAATAACATGGTCACCTTGTCTGGAAGAATAACAGTTGAATAAAAAAAAATGAAAACACTATGTAAAACACGTATCATGTACGCACTTATTAAAATATGCAAGCAGAAACACAGTCATGCATTAAAGTAATGCACCAAGACTCTCACACTCAACGCTTTTACATAGTATATATTTAAATACACACACACACACACACACACACACAGGCAAATGCACATGCACATGCATAAACACTTTGAAACGCATTAGAAACACACAAGGCAGCCATGCACTAAGCTTGGGTTGACAGAGTTCATTTGGAAGATGTACAATATTTATGAGAGAAGACTCTGCAGGGGAAGAAGAAGAGATGAAAATAGTGAGGGAGCAGTGGGGGGATAGCAAATAACGAGACGAATGAAACGATGACGAGTGGGCCCGACTGAAATGCCCTCCGTTACGGCTGAGCGGAAGAAATGCAAGCTAAATAAGTCATTGTCATTTCAAGTTCATTAGCTCCCTGCTTGCCATCCCCTCCTGGGAGAAAGGAGACAAGAGGGAAAGTGTGTAAAGGTGTACTGTAACAGTACAGTAGCAACACCTCTGAAATTGTAGAAAATGGTTTCATTAGTTTTAAGCTTGCATCGACACGTTTTTTCTTACACAAGCAAAAATTCAGTTTTTACTGCAAACCCTTTATTGCCTCTTCACCAGCTCCATCAGTTCCATATAAATCACTGTTTCTTACATTTAGTCATTTACAATCTTGCCACAATTTCTGCAGTGAATGTGGAAAAAGTTTATAAAATGTTTCTAAAAAAAATCTGAAATGTTAAAAACAGATCAACATTTCCTTCACACGGTTTTACTTTGCCATGTCTAAGATATGATGCTTCTTAGGGTGTAAAGAGGTTATGCATACAGATGATTTCCAGAAACATTTTTCCTGAAAAGGGGATACAAAAAATAAAACAGACTGGAATTAGTGAGAGAGACTATTACAGGGAGGGGAGACGGACTGACAGACAGAGAGAAGGCAGGAAAAGTAGGAAAAGTGGAAAAAGAACAAAAATAAGAATTTAGGTAATAAAAAGCTAATCCTGTACCAGAAAACAGGATGACAATTGACAGTAATTACATATTTCCCCCTGTAATTATGAGCTTTTTTTATGCGCCCCTCTTCTCATAAGACCTTAGTAATCCTCTGGTCATTCCCACACTTCCATCTTCAAACAGTCGCTCTACCTCCAGATCTAAATAGCCGTACATGGTCAAGCCAAATAAGCAAACCACCATGAACTACAGGGGCTTTCCTAAACCACAAATAACGCTTGAGAAATGATGTCACATAAAACCAGATCTCACTATCTAATTACAGAAAAATGCGCTTAGGAAGCACAAAATCCGACAGGAGATGAGAACTAGAGTGGTTGGAAGAAAGCTGCTTCACCACAAACTGGGGAAACAGAGATATAAATGGGCTGCAATGCACAGCTATACCGACTCATTTGGGTACTCTGGTTGATAGAAGAACTAATGCTATGGAGGACTAAGGATCTTTTCAGTTTTAGCCAATTATACAGTGGAGATTCCGAAAATGAAGCGGATGCAGAGGGAGACATTGTACATTAGGATCACAGAGCACTAAAGCCTGGAAAACTCCAGGAAGCCAATAAAACAACGCACAGATTTGACTGTAATTACATTCAAACTCAAGGAAGCAACGGAAATTGGGAGACGATTAAAGTGAGTGTGAGAAATGGATTCCCACAGGAAGATTAAAAAAGAGAAAGTAAAAAGATGCCCCGAAATTTTACAGAATCGTTAAATCAAATATAATTACACTGACTTTTAAGGGTAACGGTTAAAGAATGAATTCATCTTGTTCCCGAAGCCCGGAAGACACGAGGAGTCCTGCGGTGCAATCTTGTTTAACTTCACTGACAATAAAAATTTTTGAATTGTATTCTTGAAGCATATGACTTTAATATTCAACCGATTAAATGCATTGTAAAAATGTATCACAAAAACATGGAGTCATAAAAATCACAGACAAGTACCAGAAACAAATGTGCAATGTCTTTTTGGAGAGCATCTGTGAGAATGCAGTAAGTTTCACATGAAAAATAAATGAATTCACAACTTTCCCTGCAAGAGCAGATAGGGAGAGAGTGAGAGAGATAAAGCCTTAAAGGCAGAAACGACTCAGGGAGAGAGAAAGAGAGAAAAAAAAATAATTACAATAATGGAAACTGGTGTGAAACAGTTTATCTTGATGAGAGAAAATCTTCAGGAAATTATGAACGCCAAGTAACAATAACGCCAAATAACGCTATTGTGTGGAGCCTCTTGCCTACAACAGCTAAAAACTAAATCCTACAAAATGACCAATTTAAGAGCCAAAGAGGGAACTGTCAGAGAGATAAAGATTTGATAGAGCTGAAGAGAAAGTGGTGACTGTTCTGCATCCCAAGTATGGAAACATGCTTCTCGTTTGGAAGAGACTATGGAGAATAATGTTTATACCTCAGGGGAGAGGAGGGGAAGCTGGAGACAAAGAAGATATTCACAAGAAACACCTGGGATATCAGCCTCACACACACACACACACACACACACACATGCAGAAACACATACACTAACAGAAGGCTTGATGACTTGCAGTCCAGTTTTTTGTATAGCTACTTCTGCACTATTTTATTCTGCAAGGATTTGAGCTATAGTGTTTTTAATAACAACCTACAGTATGTGTGGAAGAAAGGGCCACTGCCGAACAGAGCAGAACAGAAATGATTGCCTATCAAAGGGAAGTGCGTAGTTGAGGAATATGTGTACTGTTGTGCCTGCGTGTCCTATCTTTATTAAATCTGTATTGTGTGTACCAGGCGTCGGAGCAGCGAGGTGCTGGACAAATTTCAGCCATTCAACAGTTAGATGACACCTTACTGATTTTATCAGCTATTCTATCTTTTTTATATACAGCCCCAATCTCTCATCTCTTGAATTTCCTATTTCCTCTTCTTTTTTATCTAAGAGATAGGGGCCTGAAAGCTGTCTCCATCAGCGAATATCCATCTTTTTTGGCAATTGTATTGGATATCAAGAACTGGATCTGAGCTGGAAGAAGTGCACAAAAAGTGTTGGTTGGCTGCACAAAAAAACCAGTAGGGAGTGTAAATGCATTAGCTACAGATAAATAACATGACAAAGCATTTCCATGTCATACTGCCACCGAATCAGCTGATCCAAGTCAATTAAGTCCAAAGCACGAAATATTCAGTTTCACTTTACACAAAGAAAAGCAGCAAATCTTTGGTGTTTGTGCTTGAAAAACTAAAACTATTAACCCAACTATTAATCAAAAAATAGCTGACTAGTCATTTCAGCCATAATCAAAAACATATTTGACAAAAAAGAGTTGCAATCTTATGTAATTTTAAAATACCATTAACATTTAACCTGTGCAACAAGCAGGGTAGAGAATATTTGTTTTTTCTTCATTTTGCCTTCTAATCACAGAGAGACTCTTAAGATTTATGATGTATGACTGTAAATGACTGTAAATCTGCCAGAAATAAAGGTGTTTTATGCTCTCAACATATTTTTGGTTTTTTGTCAGATCATAAATAATAATCATAAATCTGAATAAGAATCAATAAAATCTTAAGAATACCTGTTGTCCTTTTTGTGTGTGTGCGCATGTGTGTTTGCATGTGTGTATTTGTCTGTCACAGTGGGCCTGCTGAATCTTTGGTGCCACAGCCACAGGATTTCCCCTCTGGGATGTGTCTTAGCAAAGGAAAGAAAGTCTCTCAACACATACTCCAGTCCACAGCTGCAGACAGTGGGTATGTATGTGTGTGTGTGTGTGTGTGTGTTCGCGTAGGGCGTGTCACCCAGTAAAATTCATACTGCGTGCCCTCACTTAATATGGTAGTGGGCGTCCCAGTTTGGGTCAGTACCATCTGTCAAGCAGCAGGAGGCCAAGAGGAGAGGTAGCTGGAGCAGAGGCGAAGACACGCTGAGAGCTAAAGCCAGTTCCTTGTCACTTCAAATACACACCTAGTCTACAGAAAGCACTGCTGGAGGGGACATGAGCCACAACAGCTTGGCATGGCACACACACACACACACACACATATACACATTTACATAACCGACAAAAGGGCAAAACACAAACACCAGGAATTATGCACACACACACACACACACGCAAGGACAAGAAATGGAAAGGAAGCAGTTTAATAACGTTCTCACTACTGCTTTAGAAGTCATACAGAGTGCACACATCTGTGGCGCACACAGAGACAGATATTCTCTTGCTCACTTGTGGACACGTTAGGCACATGCACGCACATCTGCGCCCAACCTCCCACACACACACACACACACATACACAACAAGAGACAACGAAGGGACTTCCTGTGACAAGGGAATAATTCTCCTTTTGACACAGCCAATTCCTCTGAAGACAAAAGAGGAATCGTACACCGACACCCTACCTTCCTCAGAGGAACAACACACATGCCCCCACACTCTGTACACATACATAGGCCTGTTGCAATGACACTGCAGCTCCCTGTGGTGACAAAAAAAAAAAAAAAAGACAGGCCTATGCTGTCATCTTTGGCTCTATGTATCTGTGTGTGTGCTTACCATGGGAGGGTTGTACGTGTGAACTCCTACTCTCGCATTAGACAAGTGACAGGGAACAAAAGACAAGAGAAGCGAGAGGGGTGGCAGCAGCTGAAGCGCATTCTGGTCAAAGAAAATGCAGCTCATACTTGTCAAGGTAGTGTATCATATTCTGAAAAGCAGCGTCTTTCAGTCCACAATTTCCAACATTTTACACCGTGAGGTAAATTGTTGTAACTCCCCTAAAATAGACACAGGAAATAGAATAGAAAATACTGACATGTTTGTTAGCTTTTATGTCAATATAATGACTCAAAATATGAGTATATTTATAGGAAATAGGATGGAAAATTGTCTAATTTCCTGTCAGACTTCAATTGTTTGTCCAAAAATGAGTGAATTTTATATGATTTCTTCATGGTCTGTGCTATAAATGAAAAACAGGTAAGTGTGTAATCTGTAAAAAGGGTTGTTCAAACACCATCCAGAGCGACTTAACGAGTCTGGAAAGACTGTCCTCCAGATCTCCATGTTTCTAACAGGCCTGGGTTTGAAAATGATTACATAAGGAAGCAGCGCAGGGCACATTTTTTAAAACAAGCTTTCCTTTTTTACCGATTTTAATTTGTTTCTCTTTTTTCCTCCATATATCCCGTGACAGGGCGGAGTAGGGACTAGCAAAACCAAGAAGACCAGGGCAGCCAGAGTCATAGTCAGCAGACCACCAGCTCTCTCTCTCTCTCTCTCTCCCTCTCTCAATCTCTCTCTCTCTCTCTCTATGGTGAACATCAAACACGCTGTGGTCTGTTTCTCAAGAGGCTTCTTACTGACTTCAGCATTTTAACAACTCTAGCATATTCGGTTAGTAGGCAAACACACATACACAAACCAATGCAAACAGACATGCACACACACACGTACACATAAACAAGCGCGGGCAGGAGCCCAGATGCAGAGATTCACACACTTGAAACTGCAGCAGAGTTATGAGCTTGCACATTGTGATACAGAAACAACAGTTGCCTCTGCTTTAATCTATCTGTAGAGGAAGCCCAACAGACAACTGTGTGAGGTTTTATGCTGACATTAACCTTCAATAAGCCTTGGCCCTCTTATCTCCAAGTCAGTTAATGAGTTCCATTCACAAGACGGCAATATGTAATTCACTGTGATCAATTAGTTATCCACTATATGGAGAATAAGAACAGCACATAAGCGAGGATATTAATGGGATGAAGATAAGGCTACTGTCCAGAACGGCCACAGTGACAACACTGCCCGCTTATCTCAACACACACAGTATTTACTATTTATGGTTACATTTGGTCTGTCCCTTTATCTGTATAGGAAAATCAATCTTTTCAGAGACAGATCTAACATTAGAAGAATCTTAAAACTGGCTCGAATGCTTTGTGGAATTAAATTAAATGTATTTTTTTTTTTTAGCATATTAGATTATAATTAAGTGACAATTGTATTACAGTGCTCTTCATAAGACAAACAAGACAGCATTTTGTTTCTTGTGCTGCTGCACCTTTACATTCAGTTCAGATTTGTACCATGTAGGAAGCAGGGCTGCAACCATTGATTATTTTGATTATTGATTAATGTGCTGGTTATTTTCTTGATTAATCACTTTGTCTATAAGACATTACAAAACTGAAAAATGCCTGTCACAATTTCCTACAGCCCAAGATGATGTTATCAAATGTCTTGTTTTCCCTGAAAGTCTAAAACCCAAATATATTCAATTTACTACGATGATAAGCAGCAAAATCTCTCATTTAAGAAACTAAAACCATCAAATGTTTAGAATGTTTGCTTTAAAATTGACTTAAACAATATCCAAATAGTTCCCAGCTCATTTTCTGTTGATCCACTGATCGTTGCAACTCTAGTTGGAAGTGTTACAGAAATGTGGAGGTCCGACCTTTGATGTAAAAGTGATTTGAGCAGGTTTTTAAGATGCTGACCATATAATCACACCATCCCCGCTTTAAGTCCCACTGGGGACCTTTGTTGCATGTCTCTCTCTCTCTCTTTCTCCCCTTGTTTCCTGTCTGTCGCTACTGTATCTTACACACAATGAATACAAATAATGCCCCCAAAAATATACTTAAGAAAAAACTGAACTTCATTTGAGACATTGAATATTAAAGGAAGGTTACACAAAGACAAAACATGCATCTAAATTAGTAACAGAACCGCAAGCAAACATAGGATTGTCATTACTTCCCAATGGATATACACTGTGATATACTACTTGCCAGGTGTCCTTCATGTGCTTTGTGCCCCTGAATTTGGACGCAGTTCAAGTTTCCATGCCAACTTCTAAGGAGGGTTCATTATGGGAGTGCCCACCTCACTTGCCCATTTGGTGCCAACTATATTATAGCCTTTTCCTATCAACATAATATATCCACTTTAGAGTATGCTGATAATAATGCAATGGAACGATAATGCTAAAATCATTGCTAACACTGTCAACATATTTTTTTAATCATCTGACTGGCATGAGAGCACATTGCTGAGGGGACAAGAGTGAAGTACCACCACAGGTCAAGCAGCTTCACAGGGGGGCACGCTGGTGGAGAGAAAAGCCGGAGGGTCTTAAGCAAACAGCATCCAGTGAAAAATATACAGTTACTATATAAGTATGTCCGCAGAGATCAAGAGCTTAAATACATACAACAATGTACATGATCTGAATTTTACTGCAGGCCATGAACACTCAGATGGGCCACATTTGACAGCTGGGTGCTTGTACACCAATAAGGATCAAATAAAAATACTGTAATTTCCCAAAAGTTTCTTTAAATTGATTAGTGCAGTGTTTCTTGTTGATTTAACAGCCTCCATCTGGCTGGTCAGCTATGTTTTGTGCCAGCAGGAGACTCCTATCACAATTTAACCTCTGGCTGGGGAGTGGCGTAGGGGGCAGCAAACACACTAGCAGCCATAATCTAATCATTAGCCTCAGTCAAAGAGGTGAGAGTTGCCCAGGAAGATTTTCTACTCAATTTGGGAAAATCTATGCTGTTTTAGCTACAATGCTATAACGCTATAATACATTTCGAGACTTAGACCCATGTTTGTAGTCCAGCTGCTGAGTTCAAAACATTCCCATACTTTTAGCTGTGGGCTACCCCCACTGATCAGCCCATATTTCCACCCACAAGCCAGTTTTTAGTCAACAACAGTTCCTAGCAGGCCTGTTGAGTAGCAATCCCACTGTGTCATTAGTCAAACACTGGTTAGAGATGCTTTAGAGTGCTGAGCGACTCAGAGTCAGCCTGTAGCAACCAGCAATCAACAACAACACAAATACAGCATGGGAAAGCCAATGCCATATGAGAATGTTACCAGCCTTGCTGCAGATGTCTAATGTAGCTTGTCTTTTTGTATAGGCTTATATGACATTGAGCATCTAACACTTATTGCCTGCCAGCTGCTTTCAAAGAGCGTCTGGCGCCTCCCTCCTTAAGAGCTGATGAGAGAGGGAAACAGAGAGATGAAGAATGTCATCCTCTGAAAGACAAAAAGATAAGTCATCAAGACTGTAATGATGGGGTGGGACAGGGAGGGGGCAGCGCAGAGAGGAGACGGATGAGTCCCATGAAAATCAATCATCCATTTTTTGGTAAAGAGTGACAAAACAGGCTGTTTCCGAAACTGATTACTCTCCAAAGAAGTTAAACTAGCATCATCAAATTCATTTTAAGAGTATCAATCAGTTTACATGATTATTTGCGAGCCATTGCTTTTCATTTGTGCTCAGTTGATACTGTTCCCTTGGTCCAGTAAACACAGCTTCAATACAATGATAACAAACAGCTCACCCTTAACTCAATAGCTGTCTTCCGCATGGCTTTTTCCTGCAGGGCAAATTACTTAAGAATAGGGGACTATTCAAGTTGTTATATGAGGTGTATCGACATGAAGGCAATATTTAGCAATCTCCTTTCATCGCTGACTGAGCATAATCAAACAGAGATTGCGATATGGGATGGGGGTGTTCATGTGGTTGGAGATTTCTTACCTTTCTCACTCAGTTGTGCCTAATCTAAATGTAAAGAAGATAGGTACAAAGGTAAAAAGAAAATCAACTTTAAAACCCCAAGGTGTTGGATCCTGGAAATTCCATTAGCTTAGGAGCACATTTTTATTTAAATTTTTCTTTCTGGGCAAATTACTTGCAGACTTTATTCGCATATGCTTCCAAGTTTCATTATCATATGTAAGTTTTGTGCATCTATAAAAAGAAGTTTAATAATAGTTTCAGAAGTACATTAGCTACTTTGTGTGTCAAGGAATTGCATCTCATTAACTGTACGGAGGTTTTGAAAGGGCTGTGACAGAACATTATTTTTAGGGTTGGGATGCAGTCATCTCTCATCGTCCTCCCAGTCTGAACTGAGGTGATGTACTCAGCATGTGACCTTGAGTCAGGCCCGGCCAATTCATTAGGTTGATCAAGCCCTGGTGTCACAGCAGGAAATATCCTGCTGCAAATGTCAGGGATCATCCACAACATTCAGGTGGCTCATAATTTGCAGGCATAAATTAAAGCTCTCATATTTTACTAAGGTGTTTAATATGCCAGACTGAAGCATATCAGCGGTTATTTATGCTTGAGAGCCAAGAGACAGGGACACAGGGAGAAATATCGTCAACGTACAACACCAAATCTCCCCCTTCTCTCTCTATCTCTTTTTCTCTCTTCAATTCTCTATGTCTCTCTTTCTGGCCTTCAATATCTGTCTCACTCCTCGACTTTCTGTCTTACCAAGAATGCATTGACCCCAGACTTAAGTAAGCTCCACATCATTGATTGAAACAAGAGGAATAGGTGGTGTCCTGACAAGACAGATTCGCTCTTTAAAGCATTATGGATTACAGACATTTGGAAGAAAAGGGGATTTCATCGGTACCAGGCATTAATTCTGTCAAATGATTTATTCAGTATGGTCAATCAATTAAATTAGAAGCGTCCAGTTGCTACTTGGCCCTTAGTACCTTATGATGTATGGTGTGATGACATGAGCTAACAGTTTCATCACATTACTGCCTCACCATCAAATCTTATAATCTCTCCTATCCTATCAGAGTAGGAATCTACTGTATATCTTTGCATCAGATATCATGTTCCACAAAGGCTTAACGTCCCATTTATGCAACTCAGTGGCAGCTCTCGACCATCGCAAACCTGAGTGCGAACAAAATGGAGACACCTGCTATCTGTAAGTTGAAAAGCAACAGCACATCACACTGTATATACTATTTCTGTCAAGGCACAATGCTCTTTCTGTAACAGTGCTGTGCTGTGCTGTGCTGTGCTGTGTTGTGTGCGAGCCCATATGCTATCAGAAAATAGAGCAGTTTCTACTTTAGGATCATCCTGAGTGAGTGACCTTTAGGTGAATACTGCAGAAAGTCACCCTTGTACTTCTCAGTGCCGTTCAGCCTGCGCTAATGGACAAACATTGCCATCTTCACAGGAGAGAAGAGTTTATCTGCTGTCACAGTAGTGTAGCACTCTGTGGAAAATGAATTGGACAACATAGAGAAGCTGTCTGACGCAAGATCTGAAGGGGCTTTTTGAGGAACAGTATGCTATCAGATTGGGAAGGACTGCAGCAGTGTTACAGTAAAAGATGAACATTTCCCATGTCCACACTCATTTCTTGTTTCCAAATATTTGCCTTTTGCCAACTGATGTCAATTTTTTGGAAAAGGGTCCTTCACATTCACTTATTCTACAGTTTTGGAAGAATGAAATATACAGGATGTGAGTTCAAAAGTGAGTTATACTCCCTGTGGATCTGTACACAGGAAAGTGGTTTTGTAAGCATGCACGGTCACAGTCTGCTGTCTTGTCCATGCATGTACTCTACTGTAAGTGTAGAAGCTGAAATTGCTGTAAACTGTGTGTGTGTTCATGTGTGTGGAAGCGTTGCACCAAATTCCAGGGGAGGCACACGTGTAATCATCTGAACTGCAGAGGGGCTTGTGACCGTCTGACATCAGACCATGAATGACACAGTGAGCAACATCATATTTGCTGGTTACAGCACATGGTCAAGTGACTGGCTGGCGATTTATAAGGAAGAATTCCCCTCAGTACAAAGACCAGACAGCTCAAAGAGGAAAGATTAGGGAGTGTCTTCATGAATAGAGTTTAGACTGACAGGGAAACTCAAGAGAGAACAGAAAGCGAGGTACTGGTCTGCCAACTGGTTTTTTTCCAAAAATGTCGAGTGTGAGAACATTTGAAGGGACTTTCTCATTTTTTTGATCAGTGATCAAACAGCCAGATTGTCTACGACATGTCTGTACTGTCTTAATATCTTTTGAAAGCAACATTTCATCTTGAGAGATAGCTGAGAGCTAGAGCTCCTCTGCTTTTACCATGTGACGTGAAATGAGTGTGACTACAGGTTCAAAAGGTATAAATATAGAAACTGGGTTATCTCACCAAAAAAAAAAAAAAAAAAAAAAAAACTTGTTTTAATAAGACATATTTTTAAGTTCCAGTATGCTACAGGCCACACTAAGTTCAAAGAACTGAGTTTGGGAATCAACACTCAAACTTACAATCATTCATTTTTACAGGATATGTCAGATCTACCCATGAACTCTTACAATAAATGGTGCTACTGCAGGTGCGAGTTTGGCCCCAAAATAGACTAACATTCCTTGGGGGGATTGCAGAGGGATTATGGTACTCAGTGGCAATGAGTTTAAAGCAACTGTGTGGTACTTTATAGTGTATTAAAGAATTTAAATAACTTGTGTCATGGTATTTAGGATTTTTTTAGTTCAGGGGGTAAGATCAGAGAGCGCACAACATTATGGGAACAGACTTTGGTCAGACTGTATTTTAAAGGAGCTTACCTGATATTTCAGCCTGAGGGACACCGTCCACAGAGAATCCTTTGCCGCTATAAAACTGCCTGATATCCGAGCAACTCCTGGCTTTGCTGGTCCCTTTGTCCCCATAGGCTGTTGCCGTTAGAGAGCACAGTGCCAGAGCCGCTATGATGAAGGAATCCATCCCAACCGATCGCTGTATGTGGACTTAGTCAAGTGCAAATCCGACTGTGTTGAGTTCTAAACGGAGCGGAGACTCCCAGTTAGTAGCCGCGTGTCAAACAGTGGCTACTGAGTGCTGCTGTGCGTAAAATATCCTCCACCTTCCTTTCTCTCTCCTGCCCTTTCAGTGCGTTCACTGAGTCTGTGGCTGGTCTCCGCGCACTGCTGCACGGTACAGGAGCGACTCTTCACAGCGCAGAGGTCCCGTCTCTTCCCACTCCTATTATGCAGGGCCGATGTTGACAGGACAGCAGCTTATTATTTTTCCCAAAATAATTTTATCTTGTCACGCAGTGCACGGGATGAGCGCAGATCTCCTGTCTGTCTCATATATTCCACAGTTGAGGTTTAGAGTGTTGGCTCACCTAGAGAGGCAGAAGCAAGAGATGAAAGAATTAGGTTACGCACTTACAGCTGAAATAATGTAAGTCATGTCAGAAAATAGCACTATATTGCGCTGACGCTGTGCAGCCTGGTTCTGTCGCCGCACGCCTACCGGCTATTTTGACGGCCCCGGAGGGATCTGAGTAAAGAGGTGCGCACAGGCAGCTACCGCAGCTCGTTTCCAGTCTAGAACAGGGTTGAACGATGCTATGCCAGCGCTGCCACTCTGTAGAAAGAGGAGGAGGCGGGGGGAGAGAGAGAGACAGAGAGAGAGAGAGACAGAGAGAGAGAGAGAGAGAGAGAGAGAGAGAGAGAGAGAGAGAGAGAGCATAAGGTTTTGCGTTCTCCTGCCATTTCCGTTTAATTCTGTCTGCATTACTGTCTTACAGGTTTGATTCGTGGGTGTAGTTTAGAAAACATCTGTGATTTTGTATTAGCCTGTGTGTGTGTGTGTGTGTGTGTGTGTGTGTGTGTGTGTGTGTGTGTGTGCGCGCGCGTGTGTGTGTGTGTGTGTGTGTGTGTGTGTGTTGTATCTTAACGTGGTCTGGTTCTCAGTGAAGGAATGCGCGCTGCGCGTCCTGACAGCTTGATCTCCACCAGCCAGGTGTCACAGGTGAACTGTAGGTGTGCACTCGACCCCATCCAGTACCCTCCCACCAATATAGGTCAATGTTGAGTAGCTCTCCTCCACTCTGCAGAGAGTACCTGTATACATGTGCCATATCACTCCTCAAGGTGCAATTAAAGGGCCAACAAGTCAGTACCTGCCCTGTGCTGTTCCTAGTTTACCTGTCACCTGCAAAATGCCTTCATTATCTGAGTTTCCGTGTGTGTGTTTCAGCCTGAAAATGAAGTTTCAGGCTTGATTTAAAGTGGAAAACAGAGGACAAGAAACATTAACTATATTCACCCTCAGTAATAAGTTTGCACTTGTGTTGTGCTGTCAACATGCTTGTATTCAAAAAAATATATGAATGCTGTTTACTAAATTGGTTTTGTTTAGTGAAAGCCTGAAAGGTCTGCTTCTTCTTGCATCTCTAAAGGAAATGCTGTGTTTATGAAGTACATTTTGTACATACTTGGAATTCTTCTGTTTATTCATTACTTCTAATAGGATCAGTGACTCCTGCTTCCCAGCTCCAGATCCAGCGGCCTTGTCACAGCCTATGGCAGCAATAACCAATGTTTGTTTTTGTTTTTCAGTTTTTGTAGGAGAGGGGAAAAGTCACAAAAGGAAAAAGGTCACTCAGTTCAAGTTGGTTCAAATGCAGGACCCTCTTCCAATGAAGCAGCTTTCGAGCTTAAAGGTCTCATGCTGTAATGAGCGAGCTGATTTCTCTTCGGGTATTGCGTTGGTTTTAGTGCAAAGTCATGTTTTCCAAAACTGATGCATTCCTGGTATAAACAGGAAGAATCCACAACTAGTGTTAAGGGATTCATGTTGCAGAAACTCACCCTATGTGTGTAGGCTTAATATCCTAGCTATGTTATGCAAATATTAA